>NW_017306724.1:897559-930547 GCF_000935625.1 Nanorana parkeri
AGCAGTGGTGGTAATGCATATAAGGTACTATATTCAAGCTCTATATGCTTTAGAATTATAACAACAATCTGCTGTCCATATGAGCAACAATGCTACAAACGATTCCAAGGTGGTTAAACATGAAAGCCAGACCATCATACTCATAACACACCAGCCATAGACTTCTGTTATACATGTGACATTCACAATATGCTCCAGACAGTCACACGGATTGAATTAGCACAGCAGGTGAGTACTTTTTCCTCTCATAAAGGAATGCATGCCTGAACCGACTGTGACCCTATTAAATACTAAAGTCAGATCCTTATGAAAACATGAAAGCATTCTATACATGTCAATAGAGTATATCCATAGGTCCAATAGCATGGATCATGGCGCTTTCACTGCTTTTACTTTTGTACTTAGATAAACTTGCAATATTTGGTTTGCATATACACTAATTAGCATATACAGATATATCTGCTCCGTATGTTTTACATCCAGGTTTGGGATTTTACTAGCCTGCTCTTTATTCTCTTAGCTTGTTTTATATAGAGGAACTTTTTTAATGCATTGTGCTAAGTTGTAACATAGGGGCTGGTTTATGAAGGGTTCGCCCCCGGGTATAGCCGGGTGAACGTTGCACACACAACATTACTGTCGCTAGGTGGAGCCGGGGAGCATAGATAATTCCTATGCCCCTCGGCTCAATCTAGCAGAAGTAATGCCATGCAAAAGGTGTTGGCCAAGCGATACACTGGGCAAACCCTTTTTAAATCACCCCTGTAGTGTATCTTTCAACTTCTGCCTATTTTCAATGTTAAATGTGACTTCTGTCATCTTCCTTTCACACTTAGGGAGTACCTTCAAAGTTAGGTCCCCTAATGGTTGTAAAAGTTCATCATTTTATTTATTGTTTTCTATTTTGTACAATTTTCTATACAGAATTTTGAATAGATATCTTATTAAATGTATCTCTTTGTAGCCCTGTTGAAGGGGGATTCCTGACCTCTAAAATGTGTTGGCTGTGCATATCTTCTTGTCATAATTTGAGAAGCCAGTAAAGGTTTTTTGGACCTTCCTGGAGTGCCTGGCACTCTTTTTAGTCTTCATTTATGTGGATTTCTGATTTTGGGTGTCCTCTCCTGTTCCATGAATGAATCCATCGCACTCCTGACCGCTTAGTCCAAAAACAACCGGCAGATGCTGCAGTGACCAACGGATAGCACCGTCACAATCACAAAGTAAAGATGGGACACTGGCACTCCAAATAGTGAATAGTGAGTCTTTTACTGACGTAAATGCAGCATATCACATAAATGCAATGTTTTGGGGTCACGCAGGTTCCCTTTCTTCAGGCAAGACATGTGATATGCTGTTTTTCCGTTCTGCCTCCCCAGTCTAAGCATTGAAGATGGTATCTCTGTACTTACAGTTGTGGCAAGATGGCAATAACTCCCAATGTAATTGAGTTGTCAGACAGTTGATTTGATCTATATGATACCTTGAAGATCATTGAGAAGTTTAATTCAGGCTGTGCAGATATTTGCAAGAGCTTCATAGGATAGGTCAAAAGATCATAAGGTGATCCACTAGCAAAGATGTGGCTGAGATGAAAGCATGAGAATAATGAAGAAGGGTGGAGCTTTCTACAGAGGGGAAAACTGGTTGCAATGAGTATCTTTCTCTTTCAGGAGGGCAGGTGACGATAACTATAAAGTGTCCTGAAATGGAATAGTAGGTACTGCACAGCTGCTGCAATCATCAGAGCTGAGTCATACACTTACTTCTCCAGTGGGATCTGTAACTCTAAAGTAGGCTTTCATCATGGGGATACAAAATGATAGCGGTGCTACCCATACTCATGGTTTTCAAGAACGCTTTGTCTTCCATGGTAGCTGCTAACTCCATGTCCTCAGTTGTTACATTGAACACTATGGTGCCGATGTTGTCATCCCAGAAATGAAGGGCCTTCTTTTACTGCTTGATGTGCTGCTGCATACCTTTACTGCAAAGTCTTTCTTTCACACTGTAATAGTGTGGACGCTGTACAAAACAAGTAGTCCCTCCATTAGACAGAACATGTGTCTTGAAAGAAGACACTGAAAAGACCTTCTGGTTTGACCCTGATGATCCATCCTATATCCGATGTTGGGCACATGGTGCATTATGTGGCCTATTGATTTGTTGGCAAACCTTGTGCACCCTTAGGATGTCTCTGCCAAGTAACAGAAATAAATTGTTGGTTGGGATCTGGTTTCACTCGATAAGAGTGGGCAAACGTATTTCTACACTGTCATTAAGAGGAACTACAAGACCAGTGGCTCTGCTACCTGAGACTTCCATAGTGCCTGCACAGGTGCCCTGAGTGTGAGGCAAGGCATCCCCAGTTATATTTAACAGTTCAAAAAACATTGTTCTTGCAAGAGATTGGTTACTATGAATAGTATACAGTCTTATGGCCCTTTCAGGTTGAACTTTGGGGTATACAAAAACCAAGCATATCTTTGCATAGAATTGACACACACTTCAGACTTCGGCTCTCCCGTGTACTCGGCTGTACGAAGACGCTCTAAACACAAAAAACAATGCACTTAAATGTGCATAGTTCACATTATTGCAGGGAGCGCGCGGCACCAGAAATAGTGCAAGCACGATAATCAGTCGGATTCCGCACGTTCGCGGCTATTTAATAGCCGCAATTGAACTGCATCTGCGTGGATTGGAAAACAGCGGGGAATGCAAACGCTATATGTGATTGGAGCCTTAGGTTTCCAAGGCAACGGGTGGGGTCAGGTTGGTCTGACTTTTTTGCAAGATATTGTATACAGATATCAGAATGGCATGTGGTAATACATTGGAGTGCTGTATACGTGTATGATGCACAAACTGATTGAATGGCACAGTTGCATAAACGTTCACCGTAGTAATGTCCTGAAACTGTTGAATGCTATGCTGAGATTTGCTTGCTGGCATATACAGGCTTATGTGGCAATGGCTTCATCTGTAAATCCAGAGTCCATATAACATCTCATAATACAGTACATATCCTTTGAAAGATCTTTTGGCTGCTCTTTGAATGATCTTTTGACTGTTCTGCCTCCCCAGTCTAAGCATTGAAAGTGTGATTTCTGTATCTAATGGATGTGGGGAGATGGCAATAATTTCCAATCTGCGTCGGCAGATTGTTGACTTTACTTTGAAGGGCCTTACTAAGATAAACTAAAAAAAGTCAATCATATTCCACAAATCTAACCAATAAAAAATGAATCAGAAGCGCCAAACGTTGACCAACAAATGAAGGATAGTTGCGGGTGAGGATTACTAGGGGTGCTGCCCCACTTCAGCCTGGGAAGCTGCAATACTGTGGGAGAAAACAAAAGAGAAGGGCGCCCACCCTAGTGTAGATTCTTTTTAATATCGCATATTGAGGTAACAATAAAAACATACTCACAGAATGACATCTGCAACAAGCTGCACAGAAAACTGTGTGACAACAGTACTGGGAGGTACCAATGGGATATTAATCCCCTTGGGATTCTGTTTGGTGTATCAAGGGCTTTGGATATGAGTGATATGAGGACCTCCTATGTTGGACTGATATGAAAGGAACACTAAAACGCAGAGGTATATGGACTGATTAGCATTACATGTGGTTGCTGGACATCTCTCTTATTAAACAGTAACCCAGCGGGACAATTAAAGATTGGTGTTGGATGTTTAAATGCATATTTGCTGTTTTCATAGCTGAATGAATGGGGGGGACCGCTGGCTTCTAGTCTCTTACTGCACCTTTGATCATTTTTGGGATGGAAGGGCCCCAAAATAGCAGAACCCAGGGTAGATATGGCACCAAACTTAGTGAGTGTCTTGATAAGTGGAGACCTAGGTTGAGCATCCCTATTTAGTCTATCTTTAGGAGGCGGATATCTGATGTCCTCTTGATGGAATCTGGAAATGAAAGCTTTATCAGGGACTTCTCTGGGTACATTATGAGGAGGTCTAGCATGCCCTTGTCCTCTCCTATGTGGATATGTCTGGTGCGAAAAGTATTCCTTATTATGGGGACCCTTGTTAATATTGTCACTAGCCTGCCAGTTATGATATTTATGAAAATTTTCCCTGGAGGGGCGTCCGGAGATGTAATTCCTGCCTCTATATGGGGGGTGGGACCGGAAGTTCCGCGATGGACCTTCCTTTTCACCTCTTGCCATTTCCTGTCTAGGGAAAAGGTTGTTTTTGGGGGGACGGTAACCATTGGTGTGTGTGTTACTGTTTTTTTTCCAGTTAAAGATATTGCCCCCTTTGAAGCCTCCATAATCTCTTTCATATTTCCCCATTTTCTTATCTAATAAGCTGTTTTCAAAGAGGATAATTTTGCTATGGATAGACTTATCCCATTCAGAGAATTTTTCCTGATCTCGATATTGATTCAGTTGTTCATTGATCTGAGAAATCTTCTCTTTGGTTAATTCAAGTAATCTTTCTCTCTGTAAAATGATGAGCCATAGCCAATCCCTGGAACACTTGAGGGCTAGTTCATCCCATCTGTTTCCTAAATCTTGGTCTAAGAAGGTGCATTTTTTAGTGATGCGGAGCCCTCTTGGTACCAAATTGGCTTTATTGTAATGTTTAAGGGTCTCTGCATCCCACCAATGTAATACTTCTTTTTCTAAAGTAGTTTTCAATTGATAAAACAGTTTAATCATGTTTTTAGTGAGATCATCATTATGTGTATTTTTAGCATTAGTCTTAGTGTTATCATAGTGCATGGAGTCCCGATGTATAAAGTCATTAAACAAATTGGCTCTTCTAATCATGTCTTCAGTATGTCTTAGTTCTTACAAATCTTGGTCCTCTTCCTCATACACACAGTGTTTTAGTTGTACATACGACACATGTGCCATATACATTTAACCTCTGATGCCCTTATTTCTATATCTTCAGCTTCCATCTTCCCCCTTTCACACAGTCCACTCATGCTGGCCGTCCTGGATCATTGTCTATATAGACGGGCTGGCTGATACAGTGTGAGTGACTAGGGGTGTGTTCCACTTGAGGCCGCTGATTGGTCCTTCGGCTTCACACCTCCAGCAGAGGAGTTTGCCGACAGAAGAACTGCTATTCCAGCCGTGCTAATTGTAACGCCGCCCTGAGAGGTGGACTAGCACATCGGTTAACAGTTTGCATTGGCTTTACAACATCACACATTCCTATATATTACTGTGAGAGTGAGGTAGAGGACCAGATCTGACGAAGGGGGCGTGGCCCCGGAAACGCGTCATCGTAAGGAGTCCGGTGCTGTCACACAGTTTTGTGCAGCTTGTTGCAGATGTCATTCTGGCTTACCTTATACACTTCTGTCTTGATTCACTTTTGTGAGTATGTTTTTATTGTTACCTCAATATACGATATTAAAAATATTCCACAAATCTGTTTAAAACACATAACAGGGTAGGACATAGTCCCTCTACAATTTTTAAACACAAAAACTCACCACCGCTATGCCACCTCCCAATTAAGAGACCACAAACAGGATTGGAGTCAAATGGCTGTAGCAGCCGTTTATTACAAAATTGCAAGTAAAACAGAATTATATATAACAATCACTTATAAATAAACAATCAATATATAAATATATATCGAAATATATCTGGAGGTCTGTGAAGTCACCTTTTACACTGACATTGGCGGTCTCTGCGTAACCACTTAAAACACCGGTCCCTAGCTGCAACACACTGACTCAGGGACGAAAGATGAATAACTGCAGAGACCTTGTAAACATAAGTCTTGGCCCTTTTACTGATGAATCTGCCATGGCGACAAGTGGGAACACCTCACACTTGGACACCCCTCCACACCTGTAAGGCTCTTTGAATGCCCTTCTGAAGAGCCAGGAACCACATCTCCGTTCCTTTAGCATTGAGATGAAAGCCTTTACCTTACAAGTATTGCCAGGTATCACATTCTAATTCTAAGTGACGAACCACTAAATCCTCATTCCTGACAACAAACCTCCCTACCTCCCTGTTTAGCTTGATTCTGGCTTTATTCAGGTGTTCCACTGACTGGACCAGACGCCAAGAAGTCCGTGCCACAATTTCCGACCACATGACTGAAGGCGCAAACAAAAAAAACAAACAAATTTTATGTCTCGTATGAACTCCCCCATGGAACGGACACCAAGATCGTTACCACCCACATGCAGGGACAAAATATCCGGCACCCTATGTAACCTGGCAAAGCAATGCACCCTGGGGACCATTCGGCTGCTTGACATTCCGGTCACGCCAATCCAGTGAACATCCTAGGTATGCCAAGCTGCCTGCTGTCTGGATGAAAATTTACCCGCCCAGCACCCCAAAAGACATATGAATGCCCTAAAATCCAGACTAGGCTAGGGCCGAAATCTAGAAAGAATAACAACAGTAAGAGAAAAACACCATTACTTAAACTCCCAACTGTACCAACAATTCACACCAAATGAGGGCAAACATACAACCGATATCTGGCGGACTCCCACCTCCCAATACTTTTTAAATCAGTATCACCTAAACCCCATCTGGCGGCTTCAGTGGCCGCGCCATTGCGAAAAGAGTGAGAAGAAATGTGGCTAACATCATGACCAGCCCTCAAGGGGCATGTGCGGAAAAACTTGACAAATTGAAAACAGAGCCCCCCATCTACATGTATTAAAAAGGAACCCTCAAAAGCCGAGCAGACTATCCTAAACTTCTCCACGGCTTGTACCGGACATACCGAAGAACTAGGCACCCGATTGAGCTCCACCCACTTCCCTTTTCCAAGATGGTCCGTCTTTGGAGTATCAAATTAAAATCTTAACCATATCAGATGCCAGCACCACATCTTGCCCCAGGACACCACCATGCACACATTTTGCAGGGCTGACCAACTCGCCTAAGCAAAAAGATCCAAAAAAGGCTAGAATAAATGCAGCCCTGAATAGAAGAACCTCAAAACTAGAGGAACAGTACCGCAGAAGCTGGCCTAGCATATCACCAAGAATAGCAAAGGTCGGACGACGCACGTCCGGTTTCTTGTGACCTTGGAAACCCTTCATTACCTAACGGACCATAAAATCCTTGGTTACAATCCCGGCAACCCAATAACTTAAAAAGAAAAGCCAAACCAGACAGCTTTGGAGTCAAAGAAGCTACGGACACACCCTGTGAGAAATTGCAAGCAATAAAGTTAAGGACCATATCAGTACTCACCTCGTCAAATGACCCCTCGTGCGTCACTCGCATCAACTGGAACCACTCCAGCCATACCTTAAAATCAGCCGCCCACAGAGTTGAGCTCACAGACTGATTTTTTTTTTTCCATTTAAAATTTTTGTTTTATTGAGCAAATTAAACAAAGAAAGTACATACAAGCTCACAGACTGATGAAGCAATACTGCGATGACCACAACGGAAGCTTCCACAGATGACTTGGACAAGGAACCCCGCGTTGCTCCGCTCCCGACGCCAACACTCGGAACTTGTCCCACTGAAAAGGAGATAAGGCATAAGCTAGGGTATTAGAAGCTCCAGGCAAATGTACTGCATAGATAAAAGCATTGAGCTGCAAGCAATGCAATACTAAGTAATACAACAATCAAATTACTGGTGGCGAGGAGGCCAGCACACTGTTAATAGCTTGAACTACTACAATGGAATCTGACTTTTTTGTTAAGAAAGAAAGGGCCCCAGATTTCAAGTGCTAGTACCACCGGAAATAGTTCCAGGAACAGCAAGTTCCTCAAAAACCCCACAGCAGCCTATGCCCCAGGCTAGGGCTCAGCGCTCCAGCAACCTTGAAAATACGTGCCATAACCCAAGGAACCTGCCGCATCGGTGAATAGTTTCAAATTCGCGTTACTCACTGGACCTTCCATCCACAAGGATCTCCTATTGAACGAGTCCAAGAATAAGTGCCAGACGTTCAAGTCGTCCCTATGTTCCCGCTTTAAACAAATAGTGTCTAGGCGCCCTGACTTCAGCGGTCGCTGCCGATAACCTACAGCAAAACACCCTACCCGTTGCTATAATCTTACAGGCAAAATTCAATTTGCCAAGGAGGGATATCAATGACGATGCCCGAGAAACAAATTAAAGTAGAAGGGCCTTCAGTTTTTTCTAGGGCCAAAGGAACACCCGGGTGGGAAGCAATGTGTTGAAAAGTGGCCAATAGGACAGCACACGCATTAGACTCAGGCGGACCAATAAAAAGAAAATCGTCCAAATAATGGATGATAGAGTTGAAATCAGAAATGTCCCTAAACCCTCCATTCTAATAAGGAGCTGAATTTCTGAAATATCGCACAAGATATAGAACAGCCTGCCCATCGGCAAGCACTTGTCCATGAAATAGGAGCCCTGCCAATGGCAGCCCAACATGTAGAAACAATCAGGGTGAACAGGCAGCAGCCGAAACGCAGATACTATATCTGTCTTTGCCATGAGCGAACCCTTACCATAGCGTGGAACCCAAGAGACTGCAGCATCAAAGGAAGTGTCGTATAAGCCATAAGCCGTATAAGCCATAATTTACTGAACCACCTTTAGGGTAAGAGAGATGATGGATTAATCTGAATTTATTTGGTTCCTGTTTAGGCACAACTCCAAGAGGGGAAACCTCTAAGTTCTCCAGTGGTGGAACAGGAAAAGGACCCCCATACGACCTAAACCTTCCCTGGTTGTACTGCCTTTTCTTCTGGCGGCCGGTTGTCCGAGGAACTCCCGACCGCTGATTAGAAAAAAAAGGGGCAGGTGACCTGGTAGAGATCATTAACTTCATCCACAAGCTGATGTCCTTATGGTCCCAACGAATGGAAGGACAAACCACTTTTTGCTAGCTAAACTGTGCGTCATAACGGAGCCAAGCCAAGCCTCCATAAACACTATGAGCCTCCCCTATGGCATCTAGGTAGCAGAAAGGAGCTGAACAGCGCTCAGGCATCTTTTCCCCAATAACGCTAGCTAATATAGCCAAAGCTTGTAACCAGTTAGCAAAGGTTTTTCTCATCCTCTTTTTCTAGAATCGTCTGGTTTAACCATGTCAGGGTTAAACTTCACCAGCGGAAGAAGTGAAAATATCTCCACATAATCACTCTTCCCTATTTTTTCCCTAACCTAGGGTTTAAGGTGGGACCCTTAAAACAAACGCCCCTTTTCCCGCAGCCTTGGGAACATCCCACGACTCCTTATCTGTAAGCTCCCGTGAGGACGTTGCTTTGCCATGATCTCTTGCAATCTCGCCCTGTACAGGCGCAGGAACCGCAACTGGCTGAGCCGCGGCAGGAGCAGGCAAACTTACCTGTGCTGTGGACAAACGAAGCAACCATTCCACCACTGGGGTCGCAGGTGAAGACACAGATGCAAACCTATCCAACGCATTACGCAGTCCAATTAAAAATTCCTGTATACCCCCTGCATTACAGGCTTTCGGGGGCAGATGGAGGCCCACCCAAAGCAAGTGGAAGAGGAGCCATAGTGCCTACAGGGCTAACATCCTGCCGCCCGCCACCCTGAGCAGACCCTAATCCCCCACGTACCCCACTTAACAGTTCCAATAACACATTGTGTACATAGATGATAAAAAGGGCTCACCTGGCTGACTAGAATGGGTCCCAACAGCCGTTGTTACAGAAGCCTGCATGGAGCATCCCTCCAAGGGTTCCTCTTCAGAGGCAGACACCTCCCCTTCCGATCTTCCATCTTCTGCTGCTGGCTTCAGGGCAGAGGACAGGACGGGCACACTGGAACCAGCTGGATGCACACCTCCCTGTGGCTACGCCAGTGGCGAGGATTCCTTCCAGGCCCACCACCAACCAGCGCAAATGGAACATTGGAAGGTGGGCTCCTAACGCAGCGCTGAGCCCCAGCAGAAGCACCGTGGTCTGGAGAGAAATGCTCATGAGGCCTGGACCTCCTAGCCCGTAATCCACGGTGCTCTGTAGCAGGCTGGACATCTTTTAGGATGGATGTAACCTGGTTCTGAAGCCAGTTGGGACCCTTCAACTGTGCAGAAGATTTGAGTTGGTCCAATAAGATGTTTAAAGGGTTACTAAACCCTCCGCTTTTTTTTTTTGCATATAACGACTGCTAGCAAGCAGTCGCTATATGCAAAAACCTTAAAAAAAAAGTTTCAAAAGAGGTTAAAATTTACCTGTGTCTTCGCCGCACACTCCCTTCCAAAAATCTGAAAAATCTTGGGTGGCCGTATGCGCAGTTCAGATTTTCGGGCGGGAGACGAGGAAAGACACAAGGTAAGTCTATGGACGCATGCACCCGCATGCAGACACCGTGGGACAGGAAGTGCCAGCAAGCACAGAGGAGTCAGCGCTGGATTGGAGACCCGCAGCAGCGCTGGAGGGACATCTGAAAACGACAGGAAAGAAGATCGGATTAAGAAACATAATTTAAGGTAAATGCTTACACAGCTGCTGCAGGGGTGGAAGCTCGCTCACCATGTGAAAACTCCATACTAAACCAGTAACTCTCCACCCCCTCAAACCACTAGAGAGACCTCTCCTGCACCTCTTAAATCCAGCCAATCAGGTAAGTGAGCTCCCCCCCTTAACATTAACCTTAACCCCGTCCTTCCCAGTTCCCTGTCATACAGTCCTTTTGCCTATTTTCTTTTTCTTTTTTGCTCCAGGACTATCTGATGTGTATATGCAGTGGTAAAAACAGTCCAGCAAGCCATAGTGCTCATATACTTTATGAATATAAACCCAGGCTATGAATACACTTGTTTCATTGTCCAAACATCCAAGGGCCATCATGCCAAGGAAATAAATACACATTTCTTTTCCCAACAGTTCAGCAATAAAACCACCCCAATATGGGGACCACTAGAGGTGGCTAATCCTTCTCAAAGTAGTGAAGGTTTGACAGGTCAATGGGTGCTTGGTTGGGTGGTCAAGTTGGGGGATTCTTGTCATGGCATTGCAAGAGTTTGAAGCTTCTTTATAATGTAGGTTAGGGTGACAACGTAAATGCAACAGTCACAGAATATGTTTAGGTTTCATGGGAGTATAAGAAGGCAGAACTGGCATAGTTGTGAAGAGGTTTGCAATTTTGGTTCATGTCATATGTGCCCACCAATCTGGTGAAAAGTGGCTGGTGGTATGGATGACCAGAAGAGATTAAACTTGGGGGCGCTGTCAAAGAGCTGCTTCCTTTGATCAAGGTGGTTCTTTGTACAGATGTTGTTACTAAACTTTGTGATGTTTAATATTGCTTGGATATATTTTTATTTTATAGTAAAGCTGTGGCCAAACATTTCCAAAGGGAAACTTGGTGTATTATTTGTGGATATGGAGTTTTTCAGTAATAGGTAAGTAAGCTTATTTCTTTCTTCCAGGTGCTCAGTCATGTATTTCTCAGAAATTCCGATTGTTCCAAAGTTTTTTTTATAGTCATGTTTGGCCAACTTTAGAGGTGGAAAAGGATTATGGGGAATGTGTGAGCCTCAGGCCCAGGTGTACAGGGAACTCCTGAGTTCATGTGTACATTGGACTGGTGCTCCTGGTGGTATTGGAAGCCATAAAGTTGATCCTGTGGGTGATGTTGATAATTTGTGTTATTTTGCTCTCCGGATTATGAACCGTGTTAGCTGCTGACCTCACAATGAGCCCTTTACCACTTCACTGGGTCCCTGTAGGTCGCTATAGATCTCTGCAAATTCCACATATAGGCAGCCACTTCACTGGCGGTTACCTCTTTCCGGGTCCTTGGCTTTTGTGGTCACCGTTTTAATACGATTTCCCACACATGTGCCAGCATCGGACTGCTGGTAGCCTGAGCCCTGCCAGGAAATTTATAACGCGTATTAAATTTCACCACGTGCCCTCTCCGCAACCCCTCTCCTTTCACGGATTACTATGTAGAAACCACCAGTGAATACACAGCTGCCAGGAAGGTTCACAAAAGGTATATTTCAAAAACTTTAGATGCTTATAGTTAACGTGGCTGAAAAAAGCCAATTATGAAGCCTTTCACGTACTGCAGATATTTTTTGAACTTCGGGCAGATATAGAAGACACAGATAATGCGTATCTATGTTTATTAATACATCATTGTATTTATGTAATTCTTTTTTTAAAGCAAGCAATGTAAGTACCTGGACGTAACATGGTATTAGCCTCTTGCAGCCACCTATAAGGGAGAAGCAGCACAAGAAGCCAATCAGTAGTGCTGATAGGATGATGTGCTCTCATTCCAGTTCCACAACATCCTTTTTGTGAACTGGTGCCCACAACTAAACTGCATATTCCAGATGAGGTCTTGCTAATGCTTTGTACAGGGGCAGATTATGTCTCTCTCTCTCTGGAGTCTAGACCACTTTTAATACAAGAAATTATTTTGATTGCTTTAGAAATTGCGACTTGACATTGCATACTAATATTGAGTCTATGGTCTTACAGAACACCCAGATCTTTCTCCATCATTGATTCCCCCAAACATACTGCCCTAGAATATATGATGTATGCATGTTTTTAGTCCTCAAGTGCATAACTTTATATTTATCCATATTTAATTGGCCACATAGTAGCCCAATCAAACAGTATAATCACGTCTGCTTTTAAATTGTGGAAGGTAAGTCACCAGCACACACACTGGGTTAGGTTGCATATCTCAGTCCAATTTATTGCAACAACATCACATAGTTCATTATAAGACAACGTTTTGGGGCCACCCAGGGTGCCTTCCTCAGGGCAGTGGTGTGGTGTGGGGGGTGCGGCCCGCACCCGGGTGACACCAAAATGACTGACAGTCATTTTGGTGTCACCCCCTCTAAAAAGTCAGGCACTCGGTCATGGACCGAGAGCCAGACAGTGTCAGGAGAGAGGAGGGGACCTGGCGGAAAAACTCATCCCACCGAGTGAATGCCCCCTCCTCTCTCTGCCGGTGTCCATCACCAAGAAGGCCACCGGCAGGCATCAGTTAGACGGCCGTGCATGCGCGATGACGTCACGACGGGGTGACACCCAGCCTCGGGACAACATTGTAGGCTTGTAAGATGAGACAACTTGTAAGGACTTTATTCCACTTCACCGCTTGGTGTCATCTGCAAACACTGAAGTGGCTCTTTTAATGCCAAACTCTATATCGTTTATAAATAGGTTAAACAGTAAGAGTCCCAATAGGCTACACCAGTATCAACCTTAGACCATTCAGAATATTAATCATTGATCAATACACTGAATACACTATACTGAATATGCTCTTTAAAGTAGAACTCAAGCCAAAACTTTATTTGAATTTTTAATAGAGTAAGGGAAAGCTACCAGCCCTGCCAGCTGTTTTTTTTGTTGCTATTTGTGCCCCATTGCAGATATTTCCCTTCACTTCTTGTCCGGTAGCCACAACAGGAAGTGAGTAGAAATCCCTCCAAAGTGAGGGAAATCCTGGTGGTCAGCAGGGTCACCAGAGCTAATGCCCCCCATTGGAAGATTTCTGGTGACAACCCAAAATTTGGGATTATCTTTTGCTTTCACTTTCAGTAATAAAGGTCCCAAGGACACATAGAGTTGGTGATTTTCCCTAACATGGGGAAGCAATAAAAACCTGACTGGTATTTTAAAGGTTTTGGCCTCAGTTGCATTTCAAGCCAATTTTCCAAGTTCAAGTATACTATACCCAGGGCTCAAAATTTCTACTCGCCCCCTCGCAAATTGCGAGTGAAAATTGCGTGGGGGCGAGTGACCCATACTATACCCAAAGCCACTCCTTTGTCTGAGGTATTGCATACAACCTCAAAAAAAGAATGTAGATTGTTTTGTAACACTACCCCTAAAATGGAACAAGGAAATAAAACATTTAAAAGACCCGTGAAGCATTTCTATGAGAAAGAAAATAACCTAAAATACAATACAGTTTCCATTTGAAGTAAATTGATGGTATCCCTTCAAGGGGTTGTCCTATACAAAGTTTGGCCAAATTAAAGGCCATCTCCTTGCTACCTCCTCATTGGTAAATGGCGACCTTTCCTGCTGAGTACATATTTTATTGTAGGGTGGCCATGGTCTGACCAGTAGCTGTAATGACACCGGTTATGCTCCACAGTAGATAGAAGATACAGCAACGTAACCGGTTTGTTATGGGGCTCCCGGACTGGAACAAAGTGCTTTTGTGTTGACCTGTGCCCAATCTTTTCCATATGGAAAAATCCTCCAAAGAGTCTTCTTCAGATTTCGGCGTATGGCACTTGTGGCAGGAATGCCTCTTGTATACACACTTAGTCACTGTTTATTCTACGTCTGCTGGAATATTCGGTGACACCACAACGATTCACTTCCAAAAGCTTATTGTGCTAGTAATATAAAGCTGGGCTTTGTGTGTTGAAGGTGTTGTGCAAGTCACTGTTATTATTATTATCATCTTGTATTTATAAAAAAAGAAAACACATGAACTCCACTTTCCATCATTCCAATCCCATAAAATCCAAAATTGATTTACTGTAAGAATTTGGGCCACGTGTAATGACCTGTCTGATGTTTCCCACATAAAACATCACAGACCATTCTGTCTTTGCCCTGCTAGATACTTTAAAAATTTACATGAAGTCCTTATTTCTTCTATAACTGTCAAGTGTGCGTACACTGAATCATTGTAGACATCAGTAAGGTCCACGAAGAAAGACTTTAGTAGTGCTATGGTTTCCCTTCCTGCTTCTAGAAATAAGGAAATAATAACATAAATGAAAGAAAAATGTATCTACCTATCTATGATGTGGGGGGGGGGGCACCTGCGATGACCCCCCCTCCCCCCTTCAGCAAGTATGCCTGATGCTGTAGCAGCACCTAGGTAGACATGGAATCCCAAGTCTTTGCTGAGTGGGAGTTTAAAGGATGTCTCAAGTTTACGAATCTTACATGCCTCCACCCAGAAGGGCCTTATGAAGATAAGTGGCACTCCTCCTAGGAACATCTTGTACCAAAGAGTACATGACGCTTATACTTTTTGTAGATGAAGATGTGCAGGTCCTGATTTGCAGTTTGCCTGTTTATTTATTACCTTGACATAGTACAGAAGAAGGAGGAATACCCCAAACTTGATGGTTGGGCTCTGACAGATTATCAGGCTAGAACTCACTGGGTGGGTTTCAGAAGCCAGAAGTACCACACAGAACTTATAAAGTATTTTAGCCCCCCAAACTGAAGATTTTAGTGTTTCTCCATTTCAATGATGATTCTAGCCTGGATCGGATTAGGTCGGCAAGACTTACAACCACACAGGCTTCTCACAGACAGGTGACTCTCTCTAGACCCGAGCCTCTGGGATTGGTGGTCATGGGCAGTGTTAATTAACCCCTTGTTAGAGGGCACTTTACTGACCCCCCATCTATGAAGGCACCTCAGTGGGACCATCATAGTTACATAGATGATCATGCTGGAAAAAGACACAGGTCCATCCATCCAGTCCAACCCATGTGTGTATGTGAAAGATTAGGTTAACTATTCAAAGAGTATAATATCTTGTTTGTTGTGCTCATTGAGAAAGACATCTAGACGTTTTTTTCTTTTTAATTTGTCAATGCTTCCAGCTGTTGCCACTATCTGGAGAATGAAGTTCCACATTTTTGCTGTCCTTATTGTAAAGAACCCATTCTGAAATTATAAATCAAACCTCCTTTCCTCCAACCTTAAATTGTGTCCACATGTACTCTTGAGGGATCGACAATTAATCAAGGTGTTTTAACACTTACAGTCACCATTAATTAGTTTTGTAGATAGTGATCATGTCTCCACTAAAGCGCTTCCATTTTAAGGTAAATAAATTTAGACTACTTAATTGTTCCCCATAGCTGAGCTATTTCTGTCCCATTATTAACCTTCTGTTGGCCTTTGCTGGACCGTCTCCAATTCTAGGACATCCCCTCTAAAACTGAACTGAAGCTAAACCATTGTTTTGTAAGTGGTAAGGGACCCTGCACATTGGTTAAGAGACACCTCACATTGGTGACGTGACCCCTCACGTTGGTGGTCAGTGAAGGATGCAACATTTTTTTTACTTGGTTTAATTAATTCAGCTAGGCTGTCTCAGGTTAGGCAGGTGCCATCATTGCAGAGTGGCTAACTCATCCATCGAATTTCCATGATGCCATTCTTCTGCCTGGATACACGCCCTGCCCCAACAATAGCACACTGAGATTGCAAGCTGGGGGTGGGAGTGTGGCTTGGCAGAGGGTGCGACTAGCAGGCATAGCTACTGCCGCCACTACAAGTGTGGATGGGCAGAAGGCAGGACTAGGGGTCTGTGCTGCCACTGCTGCTTCTTAAACTGTCAAAGCTTTATGCTGTGATCCCAAGACACAGCCCAGGAAACAGCCATCATGCAGCGACTGACGAAAAAGCAGGACTGTGCCGGTTAATCTGGATTAGTTGGTAAGTATGTGTAGCGCCCTCTAAAATGTCGCTATTCAATTTAGAGATACCTGGACTGTAACCAGTCTAGATATTGATTATACAGAGCTCTGCATTCTATGGGTGTCCCTGAGTCTGCTGGATCGATTGCTCCTCCTGTTGCTGAGGAAAAGGGAGCCTTGGCATACAGTGAGGGAGGATCCACCCTCAGGTTATGACTATGCACCTGGCACTAGCCAATCCCTGAGTAGGATGACTCAGAGGCATGGTTGAGGGCAGGTAATAAAAGGTCTGGGGACATTGTGGAGAGCTCTCTTCCCCTAGGGGCCTTGCCCTAGGAGGACTGTGTGTGATGCAGAGCAAATGGCCTGGGCCTCAGCACATGGCAGGTGCTGAGGGGCCTGGAGGCCTAAGGATACACTGATACTTCACTGGGCCCATACACGTGGCAGGTGTTGGGTGCCTTGTTCTAAGAAGATACTCTCATTTAACTGGAGTGCTCCTTGGCAGTTGCAGATGCTGAGGGCACAGAAGTTCCAGATCCTAAAGAGGAAAATACCTGATGGAAGCTGGGTCGGGGAGGAGTCCGCTTGTTGAGGGGTACCGCAGAGGAGCTGGTGCGAGCGTCCGTCTGGGACCCACAAGGGAGATCCCACACCCTATTCCAGGTATCTGTTCACAGTACTACTACTACTACTACTACTATTGGTCTCTGGGACCAGATCGCAGTGATTTCGGCCTTAGCGGTTGCTAGGGTAGAAAGCTGTCCTCAGAAGTATTTCCTATGGCATCCTACAGACCCTAAACCCTCTCTCTCCTATTGATGTTGCAAATAAATACCCTAAAAAGACCCTAAGACTCGAGCCATTCTGTCCGTGAGTGTCGGTGTGCTGTTGCTGATCAAAGGGGACTGGCAGCTGGAACCAACAGGTAGGAGAACCTATTACAATATTCAGCGGCTCCTTCGGGGGTGAGCGCTACATATGCAAATATACAGTATATCTGAAATCTCACACAGAGTTCAAGTCAGTTATTCTGTGACTCCGAACATTCACTGAGCTCTCCTTTGAGAACGCACACAGCTGCACATCCCAGAATCTCTCCGCTCCATTAGGATTCATTCCGGGAAATAACTCTGCATTATTTATTTCACATTACGGCCTTCTCTGTCACCGTTGAGCCAGCACTCTCTGCAGGGAGCAAAAGAGATATAAATAATTATTTGTTCTAAAACTTTTCAAGACACGATATTTTTTTCTATAATTAGCATGATTGCTACTCTACAAACACACAAGCAATGGGCTGACCACAGCAATATTAATATTTCTAATGGAAACCTGTGCTTATTGTGATCACTCATTGCTGACCTTTACTTCTGCTTCTTTGGTTCAACAAACGTTGTTTTTTCAATGAACTTTGGTTGGTGCCATCTGACTACCTCTGTACCAGGCATCATGTGATGTATGGCCACAAGATGCACAGATAGAAGACTACTTCACTGCTGTAAGCAGGGTTTTTCCTTATGACTGGGGAAGATTTAAAGTGCATGTCAAGACCTAAAAAAAAAAAAAAAAAGTGGATAGAATGGGGAGGGATTAAAACCCTTCTTATGTGTTTACTGTGATCCAGTGCTCTGATCTCTGATTAGAGATTTCCCTTAATTTACAGTTCCGGTGACCACGGTTTCACCAGACAGGAAGTGAAGGAATATTTGCAGCAGCAATGTGAATAGCAATAAATCTGTTTATTAGTTGAATGGGGAGGACTACAACCTCAGTCAGCTTTGTATTGCTGTCGGTGTCAATTTTATATTTTCCCTTAATTTGTGTCTGGTGAACCCATTGTCATTGTGGCAGTAAGTGCAGGGAAAATGAGGCCCCAGATGACCATAAAAACCCAGCAGGGGTTATAACTCTTTCCCACTTTATTAAAAAATAAAAAGAACGTTGACTTCACGCATACGGGGGCTTGGGTATAGGAATTAGGGGAGCAAGGATGTACTAGGGCAGTGGTGGCAAACCTTGGCACTCCAGCTGTTCCAAAACTACAAATCCCAACATGCATCTGCCTCTGGGAGTTATGTCTGTGGCTGTCAGAGCCCTGCAATGCCTCATGGGACTTGTAGTTCCAAAACAGCTGTAGTGCCACGGTTCGCCACCACTGTACTAGGGGCTTTCAGAGTTAGGGGTATTATTGGCTAAAGGAAATTATGGCATGTTAGGTGTGTGGGAGGTGTTCTAGAGTAGTGGTTCCTAAACTGAGGCCCAGAAGCCAGATGTGGCCCTTTTTCCAGCCTTTGTTGCATTATTCCTCCAACTGACACCAACAATGGGGCATGATTCCTCACTATGACACCATTGATGGGCAACATTCCTTTCACTAACAAGGGGACATAATTCCTTAAAATGATACCAATGATGAGGCAATATTCCTTCTACTGTCACCAATAATAGAGCATGATTCCTCTTACTGGCACCTTCAATGGGACTCTATTCCTTCCACTGTGTCAGTGGAAGGAATAGAGTCCCATCGATGGTGCCAGTGGGAGTAATCGTGAGGCACTTTTCCTTCCACTGTCACCAATGATGGGGTATGATTCCTCCCACTGTCACCAATGATGGGGTATGATTCCTCCCACTGTCACATTCCTCCCACTGTCACCAATGATGGGGTATGATTCCTCCCACTGTCACATTCCTCCCACTGTCACCAATGATGGGTGCAGATTTTCGCCACTGTCACCAATGATGGGGTATGATGCCTCCCACTAACAACATTGTTATTTCTTCCGCTGATACAAATAATGGGGTACTATTTCTTCCACTGACACCAACAAGGGAACACTACTCCTTTCACTGACACCGACGATGGAGCATGATTCCTCTCACTGACACCAACGATGGAACAATATTTCTCCCACTGACACCATTGCTGGGGCACAGGTGTTCTAACTGACACCAATAGGGGACTATTCCTTTCACTGATACTGTACAAAGGAAGAGGCACTGTTTCTCCCACTGACACCAAGAATGGGGCACTACTTTGCTGGCTAACAATGATGAGGCACTATTCGTTCCGCTGAAACCATCAATAGGGCGTTCTTCGCTCTACTAACACCAACAATAGGACATTATTCCTCCTCCCACTGATCTTAGGCACTAGGTTAATTTTTTACTCCCACTGACAACCAACCTGGGGTCATCTTTTGTCCTTTTGTTTAGAAAGTTTTGGGACCTCTGTTCTAGAGAATAGAAATGTTAGGTGTGCTTAGGGGGTTGAAAGTCAAGGGTCCTCTCAGTTATGTTACTCTGAGCCCAAGGATATCTAGCTTCACCAGTGGCCGTTGGTAAACAGAGATGGGCAGTCATTACGATTTAGAAACCAAGGTTGTTACCAGTACAAGATGAATGCCAGAATGAGAATTAGAGCCACTTGACAGGTAGACTGTATTACTTGAGTCAGAGTTCATGCAAAATCATCATGGTTATCTGAAGGGTATCTGCTCAAACTGCTTTTAAAATGAATGAGAGGGGCTTATCACACTATGCAGCTCTGCTTGGAAATGTACAAATTTATATGCAAATCAATGAAAGGGCAAGCGAGTAAAAGTGGGAAATCCTTGCCTAAAGTTTACAGTAATAATGCAAATGTTTACTCATTAAAATACGGTATCATTTCTCTTTAAGACACACAGACCTTTACTACACAGATGTACAGACATTCAGCCGGTGTTTTCACTGGAACAGACATCAGTTGTGGCCAAATTATCTTAATCCCAAGGAATGTTCCTTTTAATTTTCAAATATATAAATGTTTTTAGTTCCCCAGACATTTTTTTTTTTTCACAAGTCAAACCCTACTCATGCAGCAATGCTGGAGGATTGGGTCATAAGGGTACCATTATTTATATGTGTTAAAGAAGCTTTTTATCCAATCGGTGGTTTCCTGGAGACCACACAGCAATTGCCTGGGGTCTCTGACATCTGACCTGCGCCAGCGGGCTCTAAGTCGTTTGCAGAATGGGGAGATACAAAGTGTTTTGGCCAGGACATACGAGAGCTCGTCAGCCAGGGCAAACACACAGTGACGGCACCGATGTGGCGGGTTTACTTTGCCCATAAAACTGAGACTTCCTGGCAGTGGAATTAGCAGAGCAGTGAAAAAGTTGAGCTGGTATTCCAGGCCAAGTCATGGGGCGACCGCATGCAATTATCACTCAGCAGAAGAAAGAGGAATAAATTGACTTGTTGCAGACCATAAATCACGTTTAGAGCCTGCCTTTGCCAAATCTACTCAGCAAACTCTTTGACAGTGTCTTACAGAACAAGGTAACGAATATAGTTTTATATCATTAAAGGGTTATTAAACGCTCACGTTTTTTTTGCATATATCTACTGCTAGCGAGCAGTAGATGTATGCAAAAACTTTAAAAAAAACATTTTGAAAGAGGTTTAAACTTACCTGTGTCTTCGCCGCGCACTCCCGTCCGAACATCTTTAAAATGTATCTGGCGGCCGCAAAGGATCTTGGGGCGGGCGCATGCACAGTTCAGATGTTTGGCCGGGAGACGAGGAGAGACACAAGGTAAGTATATGGGAGAGGAGGACAGAGGAGTCAGAGCTGGATCGGAGACTAAAAACGACAGTAAAGAAGAAGAAGATCGGATTAAGAGGCATCATTTAAAGGAGAACTATGAGGTGAGTGCTTTTCACTCACCTCAAAGTTCTAGCCGACCTGTGACAATGAGACTGTCACAGGTCGGCTCAGTAGATCGGGAAGTGAGCGAACACATACCGGCGTTCGCTCACCTCTCGATCCTGTCACAGCTCTCTGCCGTGACAGGGGAGGGGCTGGATTCCCCCCTCCCCGCTCCGATCCGCCAGCGCTGACTGGCGGAACGGACGGGGAGGGGGCGGGTACAGCTGGCTCTGCCTCTAGATAGGCAGTGCCAGCTGTCACTCACGCAGCTGGGCGGATCCAGACATAATTGTCGGGATCCGCTTCAGCTGCGGCGTCTCAGTATACCGCGAGCAGTAGCTTGCGCTATACTGTGGCGTCTCAGTATACTGCGAGCAGTAGCTTGCGGTATACTGTGGCGTCTCAGTATACCGCGAGCTGTAGCTCGTGGTATACTGAGCTTAGGGTGTCCTCCCGTTACCCTAAGGAGAACTATGGGGAAAAGCCTTAACCCCATAGTTCTCCTTTAAGGTAACACTAACATTAAATACTTTAATGCCACTTTAAAGACCCATTTTAAAGTGGACCCGTGATGATGTTTAATGTTAATGTAAAGCTGTGCTAAGCCTTGCTGGGGTCAATTAATAATAAAGTAATACTATTCCTGGGGCATACACTGCTCTCTATCCCCTCCAAGGCTAATAGTAGGGATGCACAGATACAGGTTTCTCGGTTTAGAGTACGAATACCGGTATTTATTTTCCAGTACTCTCCGATATCGAGTACTGGTGCCGTGTGCCCAGATTCTAAGGAAGTTGGGCGCTGGATCATGACATGCCCCCTACCTTCTTGCACATAATTAAAGCACTCTCCACTCCTGAGAGTGTCTACTTACTGTCTGTGCTGGTCCAGCTTCTCCTCTCCTTGCCTCACGCCTTTTAGGTAGCTGCCAGAGAAGGGGCAAAGCAGAATCTTACATAGTGTCACTTGAGTGACTGCCTTGAAGTTTTTGAGTTTGCTGTCATCACATCCAAGATGGTAGCACCAAGCAGCAGTCTCTTGGAGGTCTATACAAGGGAGGCTTTTACAGGTAAATATGTGCATAAAATATGTTAAATGCACATATAAACCTATGGGAAGATTTATTTGAAAATAATGGTCTGACAACAAGGACTCTATAGCCGCTGAAGACAGAAATGCAACAAATTTGAAAGACCGCAAAATGGCTGCCTTTGCTTTCTGTAGGTGACAGCTCAAATAATGTCTCTTTCCATTATTTCTAAGTCACACCTGGCAAAATGGCTGCCTCCATGCCAAGCCCCACACCTACTTCCTACCAACAGAAGCAGCTCCTACGCCGCCTTTGTGGGATATTTTCTCATTGGCAGAGCTGCATTTTTCTCTCACATCTGAAGCGCTTGTTTTAGTTCACACTTTTTTTTTTGCTTCTTTTCATTTTTTGCTTTTTTCTAACAGGAGCTTCCAAGAAATAAGTAAATGGGCTGAAACTGTGGAAAAAGCATGAATCTGTAATTGTGAACATGACTGATGGTGATGTTTACAACCCATATTTGGTGTAAAAATGATTTGACCATTAAATATACAAGTTGATAGATATATGTGTTTATAAACACACACACCGATATACCTGTACACCTAATGAATGAATGCAATTATCTAATCAGCCAATCATGTGGCAGAAGCACAAGGCATGCAATCATGCAAGTACAGGTCAGGAGCTTCCGTTAAAAGCACATTCCACCTATTGCAAAAAAAAAAATGTAAAACACACTCCCATTAATAAAATTTAAAAATGTGCATTTATTAGTTTGAAAAAACAAAAACATCCATTCTGCAGGTGGAAAGAGAGTGGTCAGAGACAAATGATCAGATTGGTTGGAGATAATAGAAAGGTTACAGTAACTAAGATAACAGTGTTTTTTTATAGCCATGGTGATCAAAATGGCATGTCATAATGCACAACATGCCGAAACCTGAGGCAGTTGGTCTACAACAGCAGGAGACCATGCTGGCTTCCACTCCTGTCAGCCAAGAACATGTGAGCACAAGCTCACCAAAACTGGACTTAGGTCCGGCTCACACCTGGGCGTTTTGTAGCGCGTTCCTAAGCTCTGCAAAACGCTCAAACACCGAAATCCCATTATTTCCTATGGGTATGGTTCACACCAGGACGTATTACAGGCCGTATGAACGCGCTACAAAACGCCCTACGCCCAAAGAAGTACAGGAACTTCTTTGGGGCGTATTTGCCGCACAGTAAAACGCCCGGCCCGACAAACGCACATATTCGATACGCCTAGGTGTGAACCCAGCCTTAGGGCCTGTTCACATGATATCAGGTCCTGATCAGTTGCGGATCTGCAGACACGGTGCTACTGATGCAGTTTTTGCCGCGTTTTGGCCACGTTTTTGATGCGTTCCATACTGAAAGTGGGGCTGTCAGTATGTTAGCTGCAGTGCAGTGCGTTTTTGACACGTTTTGCGTTTCCGGTCCGTTTCCTGACCGAACAAAATGTGACATACAGTATTTTTTCTGTCGTAACCTGAATGGACTGTTCGCGTGACAACTGTAGCCCATAAAACACATAGGGATACATTGGGATGCATTTTTAGTGCAGGAGCGTACGGATCAGGTACGCACAGAAAACGGACGTCGTGTGAACAGGCCCTTATGGTAAAATGTGGCCTATTTGCATAACTCTGCGTGACCAGGGGTAAAACAGATATCCTCTTAAAGTCTAGTCCTAAAATCCTGCTAGGCCATCCCCTACCTGCCCATACTACTACCCCATCAATAATGAACCTACACACTAAATAGTTAAATGGCCATAACAGCTATTTATTAACCAAATACTGAAATTACAACACACATTTCATTATACAAACATGAATTCTGTAAACAGATTAAGGTTGCAGGTCTTTGAAGGTACCCATAACGATGCACCATTTGTCACTGTGGAACCACTCAACGTATTAGGCCTCCAGCCGCAACACACCACCTCGGTGACATCCTCGACCCTAACTGCAGAGACATATCAACCGATAAATAGCCGGGTCACTACCAGTTGATCGCAAACAATTTTGGGACACCATAGCGAAGATGGGTCCTTTAGCATATCACACCAGCCAAATTTTAACTCCTTTAAGACACCAACATGCTCTCAGCTGTTGTGACTATCCATAAATCCATTCCGTATGAACAAAAAAAAGAGGTGGGTGGGCGTGAAGTTGTCTTACCGTGTGCTGATCTTCCACTGAACTTGGAATGCTCCTCCCTAGCAGCACATCCCTGATTCCCCTCCTAACCACGTACCCCCATCCAATCAGGCAAGTGACCACTCCAATCTTTAAAGCATAATACCAAACCTCTTAGCTCCTTGACCTACCCTGTCATGTAGGCCCTGCACTAATATATATTTTTTTCTTTTTATTTGCTCCGGGCCTGTCTTTTCTGCTAAGACACACAGATGGTAGGCCAGTCTCTGGATCTGAATCCAATAGAGCACCTTTGAGATGTGGTAGAACAGGAGATTTGCAATATGAATTTACAGGTGACAAATCAGATGCAATCACAACAACATGAACCAGAATATCAAAGCAATGTTTGTGGAATCCATTTAATAAAGAATTTATGCTGTTTTAAGAACAAATATGGACCCAAATCACTATTAGTAAAGAAGTGTGTGTATATAGAGATATATCTATATTTGTGGTCCGAGCCTTAACAAGTAAGTGATACCCTGCCGCCCCCCCCTCCCCCCCCTAATGGCCTGTGGTGTGCCTTGGCCTTCTCAGGTCAGTATGCCTAAAAGGGGGCATACTCTGAATGTAAATGAAATGAATTAAATGAATGAAAGCAAGGGGAATGGGCGGGTGGGGACGTTCGTGACCCGCCGACGTGAATCCCCTGTGAGCCGTGCCGACTTTAAAGGCACAGGCTCCTCCCACAAATCCAGGCTAGCCTTCGGCCAGCCTTCAAACATATCTATATAAAACAATTTACAAAATAAATCCTTTTAGTCAATTTTTTAGTTACCCTGCATATCAATAAACCCAAATAGCACAACAGCAAATCAAATGACTACAATTCTCTACACATGGTCAAAAAGTTTATAACTTGACCAAAAATTACAATAGAGCGGAATGATGTAAACAATCTTGACCATGATTGTTAGTGCCAGGCATTATGGTTGCAGGCAATGGGGTAGAAAAGCAAGCGGGTGCTCACTAACCTCTTCCTGACAACATTGGCCCGTGCAGTGTTTACAGCATTCTGCCCGAATGTGACGGTTGTGCCTGCACAGTAACTGCCTATAGATACGAAAAGGACCTTACTCTTATAGTAGAGTCACTAGGACTACAGCCTTAGAACATCCGATAGCTTTTGATTGCTGTCTGTATGTCAATTTTGGTCTCTTCCTAGTACCAGTGGCTGCATTGGCATCAGGAGAGAATGTGAAGGGAAGCCTCCCAAATGTGACCACAGAAACAAAATACCTGGCAGGGGTTTAACTGTTCCTTATTTTGTTCAAAATTAAACATTTTTGGCTAGAGATGCACTTAAAATACATTCAGTTCTTATTAGCTCGGCGGCTTTTTAGGCTAAACTTAAGCTGAAATCCATTATTTAATTTAATTTTTTGGCACACAGCACCAGTCACATACGTTACTTCTACTAAAGCATATTCCGTGTCCTGCTGACCACTGGGTACTGCCTCCATTAATGCCTTAATATACATTAAGTTAATTATAGTTTACTTGGCAGACCTCCTAAATGTTATATGGCCATGTTAGGTTGAGCTTGATGGGACACATGTTATGTTTTTACCATATATCCACTTGGTGACCACCTTGGGTTGATCCTGCCTCTTCTGCTGCACTCTCTAGAAATAATTCCTGACTTAACAAGGAGCTTACAAACCCTCATAATTATCACTGCTGTGGTGCGAAGATCACATCATCAAGGTCCTTTATAAGAAACTATTAGGTGGCTTAGCTTTTAGGATCCAACAGAAACTAAAATAATGCGTGTGGGTGGACTGACCCTTTAAAGCCCACCATCTGGGCTTAAAGGAGAACTATGAGGTGAGTGATTTTCACTCACCTCATAGTTCTAGCCGACCTGTAACAATGAGACTGCCACAGGTCGGCTCAGTAGATCGGGAGGTGAGCGAACACATACCGGCGTTCGCTCACCTCTCGATCCTGTCACGGCTCTCTGCCATGACAGGGGAGGGGCTGGATCCCCCCCTCCCCGAGCTCGCGGTATACTGAGCCTAGGGTGACGGGAGGAGGCTAGTTTGTGTCCTCCCGTTACCCTAAGTAGAACTATGGGGAAAAGCCTTAACCCCATAGTTCTCCTTTAACTTTGGAGTCCTTTGCTAATTTGCTCACATTTAATGTAAAAAAGATTAAAAATAACTACTCACCCTGTCCACGGTCCAGTTCTGCCCTCTGCATCTTTCTTTACCACTGGCTGCCAGTCCTCTTCCGAGTTAAATGACCTCCGGCATCATTCTCCCCACTTCCTTGGAGCCCTGGCCGTCATAGACACAACCCCTGGGGTTGCATCATCATTCAACCAGGAAAGACAACACAGGGACAGTGCCTACACCTGGTTTATTAATATTTACTAAAGCAATATATGAATTCAATATATCAATCTACTCCGCGGCAACCGCCAGAGGTAAGTAGGGCTGATGATAGCTAATTGCTAGTTGAGGTTAGAATCGCTAACCACTTCTAGTGGGTTCACGTAAATACACGTCATCCGCTGGAAGTGGTTATACCACGAACACGGTTCCTGCAGCCGTATTCTTGGTACCGTATTAAACAGCAGACAATTGCCATTTAAATACAGGTGCCAGATCTCTTGTACGGTGCTGCAATGTGTGTGTGTCCTCTACCACCGACGGTGCCTCCATCGGCTTCCCAGGCTCCACTGTTGCCCGTGTGAGACCGGTGTGGTGGGTCTCCCCTGATGGATCAGAGGGAAATCAGCAGGCTACCAGCTGCTTATCTCTCCTCAGATCACTGGACCTGGAAGTGATGTGCATTACATCACTCCTGGTGTCACTGTGCACATTCTCTGGCTCCTAGAGCCAGTAGAAGAAGCTGGTGAAGCAGCTCCATCAGCTTCTTTGGGGTCTGAAAGACCTCTGATGTGTCCATAAAGAGGACCTGTCACATTATATTTGCTATTACATGGGGGGCTTGTGATAGCAATAAAGTTGAGTGTAAAAAAAAAAAAATCTTGTAAAAATAAAGATATATATAAAAAATGCAAAAAAAATACTTTAAAGTCCCCCGCCCCCACGTGCACGCAAATACAACGTAAACACGCGTCGAATGCGCCTATGTGCAATAACGAAAATCGCACCAACACATGTTACATATTGTCGCGAGCGTCGGAGTGAGAGCAATAATTTAGGCCCTTCAATCACTGTTAGCACTAAATTGATGAGCCATAAAAGTGTTTAAATTTTGGTTACTGTAGTTTTTTGCGGTTTCACAGATGCACACAATTTTCTGCTTGACCTGTTGGGTATCTATTTACCCGGCGTGACCCCTTTTTTTATATTTTTTTTAAAAATTGGGTATTACATTCTGTTTCTGTGCTCTAAATATCATTTTAGTGTATTTTTTATCCTAAAATACTTGTTTGATAAACATTTGCGCAAATACTGTGCAGCATACAAAATTACAACTAGCATCTTTTTATTCTACAGGGCCTCTGCTTTCAGAAAAAATAGATCATTGTTTGGTGGTATAAAGCTGTTTTCTAGCCAAAAATTCAGATTTTATCATCATGTGTGCACAAATGTAAGCAATTGCTCCATGCAGCAAGTGGTTAATAAACATTATTCCATTAGGTGTAGGCACTGCCCTTGTATTCTCTTTGCATTTACTGTTGAGGAAGTTTCTTATTTACCTTCTAGACAGCAGCCTCCCTTGGTTACCCCTCATTGAAGATTTGGTCTTGTTGTCTATGTTGGTGGACACAGGTGCTAGGGCCTAGAGCTCTCTTGGTGTCATACAACCTGGGCTCACAGTGAAATGCTGTCTAGGATGATGCTTATCCATCGCAACTTGAGCACCATACTATGCAGCACTCAGGATCGCCTATTGCCCCAGAAGGAAAGGATGGAGAGGGACCCTGGCCCATCACATGGCTGCATTGAAGACACTAGGAAAAAAAGTATAGTTACATAGTCAGGGGGAAAAAGGTTGATTTTTTTTAATTTTATTTATTAGAATAAACATAGAAGTCAGCTTTAAGAAACTATAGAACCCTGTGATGACCTAACCAACATTTTTTGTTTTATAACTGAAGAAGATTCTCCGGGTAAGTAAGCGGTGGGGAAAGCCGCTATAATAATGGCGCAGTTACATGGACACCTTTTTTCCTAGAATATTTTCCTTTTTTTGTGTCACCAGAGGGGAATGGGGGGAAATGTAATTTATGATAAAGCCACATTGAAAACAATGTCTGTTCACCGTGTTCATTTAAGGGGTGAATGGCTGGCTGGGGCCAGAAATCCAATAAGCCTCTCTTAGAAATTCTCCATGAGGTCAGTGTGATGGAATTCTGTGGATTACTAAAATAGACATTATTATTTCATGAATCTGCTTCAACGTCTCTCGCGTTTCTCAGTGCAGAAATGTAGAATTACTGCCTGGTGGAATTGCTGCCGAGTTTTATATAGACTATTATTTTGGTTAGCCGAATAAATGAGAAATTACATTTTGCTTCAATGTTTTGATCAACAGGTCCATCAAGTTCAACCTATTGTGTGTATGCATGTGATTCTGCATGTGTATGTGTGTGTATCAGTCCCTGCGTGATCTTGTTTTTAAGGGTACCTGTACCCCTGTATGTTACGGTCTCTGATTAAGTTGTCCAAATGCTTTTTGAATGATTCAACACTCTCAGCTGATAACACTGCTTGTGGCAGCAAGTTCCAGACCCTAACCGCTCTAACTGAAAAGCCCCTACGCCCCTTGTGCTTGAATCTTTTCTCCAACAAACGTAGATGGTGGCCTCTAGTCTTTGTTATGGAGTTTACCGTAAAACGTTTGTTGCCAATGTTGATGTCCCCTCTTAATCTCCTCACTTCCAGCGTAAACAAGTTTAAATTTAGTAGCCTTGTCTCATAGCTCTGGTCCTCCATCCCCTTAATTAGTTTAGTTGCCCTTCTCTGGACTCTTTCCAACTCAAGGACAACCTTTCTGTGGATTGGTGACCAAAACTGGACCGCATACTCCAGATGAGGCCGAACCAGCGATCTGTAAAGTGGCAAAATTATAAATTTGTCTCTGGAGTACATTCTTTTTATAATACAAGGCAGGACTCTGCTCGCTTTGTTTGCAGCAGCCTGGCATTGTCCCCCCATGAACATGCAAATTACATTTTTAGATAAAACCTTTCTGTTTTCATGTCATACCTTATTTTAGACACCATCACTAGATCTCTGTGCTTCCTTTTGCAATGCAGGCAGATCATGACTGTTGGGAGGGCTGGCAGGGTGCTGTACATTGTTTCCTGAAAACATCATAGCACCTTGCTTCAGTACGCTTCTCAAGAGCCCTCAGTCCTAATGGAAGCAGTAGGCTGACTCTTTGGAGGAGTTATGGAATTATAAATATGTCCAGAGAGCCCAGCTACAACATTTATGCCCCTGTAAGATGATAGCACAACAGATTAGTTGATCCAGAGAAAGGCAGCTAAAGTTATATACAAATATAGCCTTTCCTTGTAAAAGTTGAGCTGAGCACCACCCCTGCTGAGCCTCACCCTTGGCCTTTTTTGGAGATTACATGATTCACTGACCAGTAGTGATGATTGGGATGAAGTAGAGAGCGACCAAGTTCAACTTTTATTGGAATAGTCATCATTTGCATGTAACTTCTGCTGTCTGAGACAACCATTTGACATGCAGCTTTCAATTAATGTAACCATTGCTGATGCATTTGTTTTCATCATGCTTGCTCAGGTTTTTTCCAGGTTTGAATTAAAGCAGACCTTTACCCCCTTTGGCTAAAAATCACATCAGCATGCAGCTCTGCACACGAATATGAAATCATCTTACATTCATTTGCTAAACAAACATATTTTTCTTTAACTTACAATTTCTTGTTTTCCACTTCCTGGCTTGCTTTGGCGAAAATGAGGTAATCGTTGCCAAACATCGCATCGTGGGAAGGTTACATCAGCAGAGCATTGCTGGGAAATCTCATCTGTAATCTTACGAGATCCCAGGGAAAAGCATTTTCCTCCCCTGAGATGATGTGCATAGTCACATGTTCCAGAGTTCCAGGAAGTAAAGGGAGATATGTTAACCTGCCCTTAGTAAACATGGCCACCGTGAGAAGACTGGGGAGTAAAATAAAAATAAAGTATGCAAAGAATACAAAGCCGGCAATTATCTAGAAGTATGTGGGTGTAGATTGTCATTATTAAACATTTCTTAAGGTGTTTTGTTGTTATTTTGAAGATATGGGTAAAGTTCCTCTTTAAGCCTAATACAGGTACATTTTAATGCTTTGGGTTTTTGGATAGTTTGCAGAAAGCTCAATTCTTAAAATAAATGTTGAAATAATTACATATAGTTCCATTGATGAGTCTCTTCCCCACTATGGCATGACGCTCTCTCTCTCTCTCTCTCTCTCTCTCTCTCTCTCTCTCTCTCTCTCTCTCTATTATTGCATTAAATATCTCACCTTTATTAGGGTCTATTAAACACAGAACACACACTTGGAACAGACGTCCGCTGAACATAATGATCAGAATCAGACTTATAAAAATTATGACCCTGCCTAAATATAGTTTATATGCATTGACAGTCTCCAGATATTATTCCATTAGAAACTTTCTGCAATACTCATGGATTACTACCTTATTTCTTTCTTAGGACAAGCAAAACACCCCAGGCTGAAATGCTAAATACATTGAAGGGGAGGGGGGGGGGGGCCCTTACCTCCACTATTGCCCTATCGATCAGAAACAAATAATTTTAACAATGCTTGGGGCAGCTTTGCTGATCTATAAAGCTGATTTAACCCTAATGCTAAATGTAACACCAACACTTTGCAACCTCAAAAACCACCTTTAGGTCCTGTGTTGATGGGCTTGTGTTTGCATCAGACCTTCTTCTCTTTTCATACAAGTCAGTGGGAACTCAAAAGCAGCTTGAAGCAGGTTGATGCAGCTTAGAATTAGGGCAGCTTCAGGTCAGATACATTGCTGAAGAAACTCTTAGAGTTATATATTAAAGTAATATTAAAGTTAAAAGGTTTTTGAGCCATTTTAAATGCTGAATTAATCACAGTGGATGCTGCTCCTCAATTTTGCAGAGTCAGCTGGTCCCATGGGCACTGGCCCTGATATCCTGTTTTAGTTGGCCCCCTTTCTTGCAAGGTCCTATGAAGTCACCCTTCTAGTAAGCTGTGTGCATCTCCACAGACACAGCAAGGTAAAATACTTTCCACTGCTCCCTTCTCCGCTCTCCTCCCTCTCCAAGCTAGTAGATGGACAGTTGCTTGAGACTGAGCTCACCCTTGTGACAGGAAGCTCAGTGAAGCCAAGCTAAATGAGTGGGGGGCAGCTGTTTGGGATGATGACATTAAGTGCATGGGCAAAAATGTAAAGAAATACTTTGATGGGCAATGTATACTTGTTTGATCTGGAATCTTTATGAATTCCATTTTAAACCTATTATTTCCTATATTGGATGCTAAAAATAAGACTTACATAGTCTTCAGCATCTTCTGCTTGGTATTTCATTCAGCCCCTCCTTTACTCACTGTCCCCTGACCGCTGGTCCAGACTCCAATTGTAAGGATGGATATTTGGCTTGCAGGGTAGAACCTTAATGTAGGACCTTTAATCTGGTTCTATCAGCCCTTCATAAGCTGCCATTTGGACCGCTCAGGAATATTCTTCTGCCCTTGCAATGTGGCCTTTCTTGTCATCACTTCTGTTAGATGTCTTTCTGAATTGGTGGCTTTGACGTGCAAGGAGCCCTTCCTGGTCATCCATAAAATTAGAGTTGTGCTGAGGCCTAATGCTTCCTTCCCCCCTAAAGTGGTCTCTGTCCCATATCTTAACCAGGACATCATTTTACCATCATTGTGTCCTGCTCCCAAACATTCTAAGGAAATTTAACTCCACTGTTTGTAGGTGGTTCGGGTGGCTAGTGTTTACCTCTCAGCAACAAATTCCATTAGCAAGAGTGACTCTCATCCTTGGAGGACCCCATGTGGGGCAACTTGGCTCCTGCTCCACTATTGCTAAGTGAATTTGTTGGACCATCTTTCAGGCTTATGAGCTGGAGGAGAAAATGTCTCCTTTTCCCATCACTGCCTACTCTAATAGGAATGTTAGTGCTTCTTGGGTGTGTAAGCATCAGGCTTCGGTTTCCCAAATCTGTAAAGCTGCCAAATAGTCTTCTGTGCAAACTCTTGTCAAGTTCTACCAGTTGGTCGTTGAGGCTTCTGTGGCTGCCAGTTTTGGCATGAAGGTGCTTAAGGTGTTCCTTTAATTTTGGGCATACATCTGTTTTCTAGTTCATCTGTTTTTCTGGTATGGTTGTTGTCCTTGGGCCAGTTAGCCCTTCTGTTAGACATGTTGTTTGCTGTGTTACTCATCGCTCTGTTGGACTGCTTTTTAATGTCCCATCCGATAATTTTTTTTTAACTTTTTGTGGGTATGTTATGAATGATCAAGAAAACAGGATTTTTGACTAACCTGAAAAATTCATTTCTTGGAGTATATCATAGGACGTAGGACCTTCCCCTCTGTATTCTGTGATCCACTATATTCTCAGGAAAAACATAGACATGTTGGGAGCGCAAAGGGATATGCAGGGCTTTCCTGCAACTTTGAATATCTTTCCAGTGTCTAATCACTTCACAGTAGCTGCAAAACAGTGTGG
>NW_017306724.1:930609-931960 GCF_000935625.1 Nanorana parkeri
GTCAGAGCAGTTCCCCATGGCCACCAATAAGCTCCTCTCTTCAGTTTGTTCTGTTAAGATTTGAAAATGAAACAGAGAAGCTGATTGGTTACTATGCACAGCTGCTCCAGATTTTGTCTGCTCCAGTTTTGCTAAATTCCCCCTCTTGTGTCCTGTGATGTAATCCAAGAAAGAAGTTTTACAGGTTGGACAAAAATCCATTTTGACCCTTAACTCAGTAAATATCTCTTATGTACCCCCTAGTAGGAACAAACTTGAGAAGAAATTTTTTGCCAGTCACATGCAGAAATCACACAGTAAATTATAACATTTTGTTCTACCATCTTTGTGTGTTGGCTCCCATAACGTTTCTTGGATGATATACTTTGTTAATTAGATTATGGCTACCAGTAAAGTGCCGCCACCCGCCAGGTCCACCCCGTTCTCTGGATGCACCGGCCTGTTTTCTTGGCTCAAAACATGGAAACGAAGAGGGGAAAAAACAGGACTCTCCAACTGTCAACAAAACCTAGGATAGTGTGAATTATAACATTTGTAGGCCAGGATTCAAGATACAGGGAGGAAAAGTCAACACTCAGCAAGTTGTGTCTAGGCTTTACATCTCTAGTGCTGACTAGGTTTTGTGTAAGAGTACAATGCCAACATTTGTTGTAGTCTGAGAACTACAAAGAAGACATACAAGCTCCAACGGAAGCTGTACACAATTTTCAACTCTCTGTAATTCCCAGAGAACGTTGGTGGAAGATTGGTGCCTGTACCACATACAGTGTGTTAAAATTGTATTTAATGTTTACAAGTCTCCATTATTCAATTCCTGCCGTGACACATTAAAGAGGAACGTTATATATATATATTGTGATATTGGGGAGCTCACAGAGCACTCGCACAGGCTTTTCCATTAACAAAACGTCTTTATTTTCTGTTCAAAAGGCAGACAGTAAAGGAAGTCCAACATAAATAGCTTGCTGCAGCATATAACAGATATGGGCTCACCAATGCTCACCCTTCACAGGTTATCCTGTTCAGTGTCCCAGTCCCAGGACCTTACTGTTTTCCTCAACAGGATATTTTCAGGAATAAACTGGGCACTTTGAGCAGCTTTCATCAGCCTTTGATTTCACACCCATACACCTTGGGTGCCTGGCTCTCTCAGCCTCTCTAGGCCTTCCAGCCTCCAACACATACACAGCCTCCTGGCTTCTGGGTGGAGTCCGCCTGACTCCGGGACACAACCTGTCCCTCTTCCCAGCAGGAGCCCTGAACACACTCCAGCACCCTCCTCATGAGGGATGCACACAGGTGCACAATCAGGTGCTGGCTGCCACTAAAGCCTGGACCCAGGAATGGAGAT
>NW_017306724.1:932245-946545 GCF_000935625.1 Nanorana parkeri
CTGTACTTTAGGAACTTGTGGAACTACCGGGGTCACAGCGGTCGCATATGTGACTGGGCCCTGACGTTCTGCCACTTGGGGGTGCCCAGAAAGGAAGAAAAGGGCCTGGTGGCCATTGCTGTGGCCCTCTCCATGCTCAGGTCCAGATTAATCTTTCCGTTGTTACCTCTGCAACTGGCAGAGCAGACTGCGGTGCTCTAGTCAGGTAAGCGGAGGTCTCCAAAAAATGGAATTTCGATGAGCATATCTGGAAACTTAGTATGGTTGTATTCTAGTCCTTTGTGTCATTGTAGGTAGACATGACTTATAAAACCTGTGTCTGAATATATTAGAAATTGAATAATATAAGTGCCATGGAGGAGAAAACACACAGAACTCACACCTGGTGCAGGGATGGTTACTTACGATAGAACTAAACCATGTGGGCTGCTCTTTCTGACTCGATATTGAAGGTGCAAGCTCCAGAGCTGTCATACTTCTCCTTCCTTCACTGGGATCATGTAACTTGCCACTTCATGTCCTCTCATGCCATGTGTGAAATGGCACTGCATACAACTTATTAGAAATGGGATTATGCACTGGTAGAACTACCAGGGTTGTAGCTGTCACATGTGCGACTGAGCCCTGCATTTCGCCACTTCTTCTTAAAGGAAGAAGGTGTCCAGGCAGGTGACTGCTGCGAGCCTGGTAGCTCCGCCAGTGAACAGTGCAGCTAGCCCATTTACCATAGGTCTCCCATTCTATAGACCAGCATAATCCTATATGTTCACCCGCGCCTACACAAGCTCTGTTCTCACTGACTCCAATGCTTGCCCAACACTCAAACTTGCATCTGATTAACTCCAGCCATATTCTTACTGCTATTACTCCATTCACAGTGTCCTGCAGACTTCTCATGACTCTCCTTCCTCCTTGACAGTGACTTACAGCTCTCCTGACCAGAAGTTGCTGTCCAGTTCCTTCAAGGAAAGGCATTGTTTTTGTAAAGAGGTCCTCCTACACGCTAATGGAATCTAATACTTAATTAAATGCTGATACTTATAATACCATCCCCCTACTGTAATAATCTATGCACTGGCGGAACTACCAGGGTCGCAGCTGGGCACAGGCATTCTACTACTTGGGGGGGCCCGGGAAGGAAGAAGAGGGCAAGGTCTCGGTAACTGCCAAGGCACTGACATTTCCCCCATGGACTACAGCTCCCAGCATGCAGCAGGCCAACGCTCTGCAACTGCCTCCCGCAGTGGTTGATACTCATACCACCAAGCTTTACCCACTGACCGTCAGCTTACTTCATATACCCTGAGAGGGGGCGGAAGGAGACTTGCCTCTGCTTGCTCTCTAACACCATTATTATAGGGGCTCACAACTGCAGGGATTCTGCATTCATGTGTATAAGTTTTGCTTAGATTTGTAGTTCTCTATTACTGGTGGTATTCTGCATTGCTGTATAATGTATTGCTTTGATTCATAGTCATATATTGCTGTTGTTATAATGCATTGCTGGGATTTGTAGTCCTGTATAGCTGATGGTAGATGAGCAGAGCTACCGTAGTACATGCTACTCCTTCTTGGAAGAAAACAATAGGGCCAGAATACATGGTGCTATGAAAATCAGATCTTTATACCAGGCTCCTTCAAAAATATTTTAATCTGTTAGTTGATTTCATAATACAGCATGCACTTGAAATTGATATTTCACTTCTGGGTGGATGGATCCTTTAGCAATCATTACCAACTCGCCTCTACAGGTGAAACTCGAAAAATTAGAATATCGTGCAAAAGTTCATTTATTTCACTAATGCAACTTAAAAGGTAAAACTAATATATGAGATAGACTCATTGCATGCAAAGCAAGATAGTTCAAGCCGTGATTTGTCATAATTGTGATGATTATGGCTTACAGCTCATGAAAACCCAGATCCACAATCTCAGAAAATGTTTGGCAGTGTGGGCAGGTGCCAAGTCCTGCTGGAAAATGAAGTCAGCATCCTCATAGAGCTCTTCTGCGGAAGAAAGCATGAAGTGCTCCAAAATCTCCTGGTAGATGGCTAAGTTGCATTAATGAAATAAATGAACTTTTGCACGATATTCTAATTTTCCGAGTTTCACCTCTATGTGTGCACGAAAACTGAATAAATTCCTTGGTATGACACTGCATATTGCCCATGAGCTAGTTCATAATCAATCAGAATATGTACCGTCAGATACTTCGAGCAGCTTGGTCCTGACATCCAGGAGCCCCCAGATTGCCCTGTGCTCCATCTTTGGTCCTTCATGTGGCTTTCTCACCAAGGTTAGGAGTTCAGGCAGAAAGCCTCAAATAATGGCGAACAGCTCCGTAGATGTAGAATTGTCATTGAAGCTGCTGCGGGGATTCCAGAATGAGTCTGGGGGCGTCATTAACTTTGCATCGCTGACCACACAGAGACAGAATTTCATATACCAGACGGCTTGGACAGGTCACAAAATCTGGTTTCAGTTGGCATCGCTTGGGTTCTTGGCCTCATGCGCTATAAATTAAATATTATGGGATAATAATTATTTGGCCGAGCTACAACTCCCTGCATAGAAAATGTGTGGAAAGGAAACGATGTAATTATTACAATGTTACTCATAACTCATTGATTTTTGGAGTAATGGGCATTTTTCACCGGCTCTCTGCAGCATTTTCATTGGGCACTTCCCAGCGTGTAAAGTTTGCACGCCAACATAGCTTTAAATTAAATAAGCAGAGAGAGACCCATAGTGCACACATTTTATGCAGTAATTCCTGAAGGGTATCTACAGACAAAACTCGTTTTCGATAGAACAGGAGAGATTAGAGGCACTGTCAAGTTTTTATTGCTGTGTCCCCGCAAAGAGACTTCACCCTATTTGTCCTGGTGACAAATCATGGGTACAGATGTTAAAGGGAGTTCCAAAATTGGGGTAAATCTTCCAATGGTAACACCAGTTCTGATGGCAACTGCCTAAGAGGGGAACACCCCTCACATTGCAAAGATTTCCTTTAAAACAGGGGAGGGAACCTCGGCACTCCAGCTGTTGTGAAAAAGTAAAAAAGGTTTTGTAAAGTGATGTTTATCATTTTTACACTTATTTGCATACATTATTTATTTTTGCAGCTATATATTTAATACTAGCAACGTGCATGCTTGTTGGCAGGTTGAATTAAAAGATGAACCTCTAGATAGGCAGAGTCAGCTGTCACTCACGCAGCTAGGCGGATCTCGACATCGATGTCGGGATCTGCTCCGGCTGTGGCGTCTCAGAATACCGCGAGCTGTAGCTCGCGGTATACTGAGCTTAGGGTGACGGGAGGATGCTAGTTTGTGTCCTCCCGTCACCCTGACCCCATAGTTCTCCTTTAAGTGTTCCTGTTCCTCGGTCTTGCAGGCCTCCTTCAGGCTGCTAGACCCATCCCTGTTGCCTCTTCTCTCCTGAGCTCCGGTGGACTGAGGAACACTAACATTATCAAATCTTGTGCAGGTCCACTGACCTGTATAAGACGTGAGGACGTCAAGGCACATTCCATAGCTAGAGGGGGACAGAGGTGTGTGCTGACCGCTGTGGGAGCTGGGATCTAGTAAGTAAAATAGCTTTATTCCATTCCCTAGACCAAAACAAGCATTTAACCCTTGCATTGTGGGGGTAGCTCCTTTGCAAGGGTACATTTTTTATTTGCCAGGAGTTCTTCTTTATTGAGTAAGGGCCAGTGCACGGGGGCTTCTGGTCTGTTCGAGATCAGTTTGATCCTTGCTTTTATGCCTCCATATAAGACAAAGGAAATGAATAACAAATACAGGATAAACACATTGCAAATGTTTCTCAGGTACATCTCAGATGCCTGTATATTAGTCAATTCAGATTGCAGATTATAGTATCCATTGAGCTGTACAATTGGTTACAGGAAGATAATATAAAGACATAAAGCTACTTATATTAGCTGCATTTATTAAGTGTTTATATTGCATTTTTTTATATATGCAGTTCAACTTAAAAAAAAAAAAAAATCTCTTCATTAGGCTGAGATTCTTTAAAAGAGACCTTTGTCCCAACCATTTTTTGCCATAGTTATCTTTAGGGTCACAGGAGGACATATACTAATGTCCTCCTGTGACCCAAAACTCAGTATATAACATGGTGTTGCCCACTATATGCTGGGAGCGCAGAGCTTTGCTGCAGCGAGGAACGATCTCGACAATATTGTCAGGATCCTCCCCGCTGCCTGATTGACAGCTGGCTCTGCCTCTCTCCGTCCCTTCTCTTGTAAGCTCTGACATCTGGGGGAGTGAGGGAAGAAGGAATGGCACTGGGGGGGCATCTTAAAGGTGAGTATAAGTGGGTTGGGTAGTGGGCTTTAAAAAAGACCCTCTTGCTTTGCCCTGAATGGACAAGGAGACAGGTTCTCTCTTAGCAATTAGCAACCCCAGTAGGTACATCAATTTGTGACACTACATGTGGACTCTATCCTATAGAACAGACCTATCTCAACCAGGGTGCCTTCTGGCTCCTCCACATGTGCCTCTAAATTGTTGCACATCGTCATGGCTTTCCATGGTACAGGGAAGGTGGGATCCATTCAGAAAAAGATGGAAGATAATTTCAATCCAGGCCTGATTCACCTCCCACCCTCTACCATGCTGCCCCAGCTGTGGCTCCTAATGTGATGGTAGTACACACATGGAGGACCTAGGACTCTGATGTGAAGGGGTCTCCTCATGTAGAAGGGGAAACTTTGATGTCAAAGGGGAACCTCTGATGAGAAAGGGGGAACGCGAAAGGGGGGCATCTGATGTGAAAGGGAGGCTTTTGATGTGAAGGGGGCTCATGATGTGAATGAGGGAACTCTCTGTTGTGAAAGGGTAGACTTTAAAGAAAAAAGAAGAACTCTAAAGGGAACCTCTGAAGAGAAAAAAAGCGGGGGGGACTCTGATGTGAATGGGGGGCTTCTAATGTGAAAGGGGAATTCTGTTGTGAAAGCGGGACTCTAAAGGAAACAATGTAAACTGTAAAGGGATAGGGGGAACTCTGATGTGAAGAGTGCTCCTAATGTGAAAGACGGGGACACTGATGTGACATGAGGGCACTCTGATATAAAGGGGGGGGGTTCTGATGTAAAGGAGATCTCCTAGTGTGAGAAGGGGAACTCTAACAAGAGGGATTCTGATGTAAAAGTTACATAGTATTTGAGGTTGAATAAAGACATAAGTCCATCAAGTCCAACCTATTGCGTGTATGCATTTATGTTTGATCGGGTGTGTGCATGTGTATGAGTCCATGTGTGATTTTGCTCTTTAAGAGTACTTGTACCCCTTTATGTTATGGTCTCCAAGGAACTCGTCTAGGAGTTTCTTGAACGATTCCACACTCTTAGCTGAAATTACTTCCTGGGGCAGAGAGTTCCAGACCCTAACCGCTCTAACTGGAAGGAAGGAAGGGACTCTGATGTAAAGGGGGAACCCCATGGTTTATTTTGTGTGTTTTTGCATGGGGTCCCCTCTTAAAATCCATACCAAACCCCTTTCCTTGGATATGAGTCTAGAATGTTTTTTGGGAGGCCACACGTCATTTTTCACACTTAAGTTTTTTTTACATTCTAGACTGGAGTGCCTCAAGATTTTGCATACTTTTAAAGAGTTCCATGACTGAAAAGAAGGTTCAGAAGAGCTGCTATAGTGTACAATGTGCATTGTAAGAATCAAACTTAGAGGAGTAGTAAAGCTCCAATGGAGGACTGGACAAATACAAACTTCATGTGTTTACCAGCTTCCAGCACAATAGAGATCCTGCATCTCATGTACTACAGGAACAAATATGACATTCTTGGTTTATTTAGTTACCTTGCACTACATATGGCGACAATTACATCTTCCAGCGGCATCAATCTTTAATACGGTGTCTTTCTCACAGGCCTCGGCCTTAATCATCTGCAAACTGTTCACTAATGAATCAAGCCCCAATTAGGAAAGAATTTCAATTAATGTTGGACCATGAACAGTTTATATATAAAACATTGCAAAGATTTTCACAAATAAACAAGTTTTCCATGTTTGTTTGCAAACTCAGTTAGTAGAATGTTCTGGTCACAGATGCTCCCAGCCAGGTCTCTTTCCCTTCAGACGCCATAAAACCCAGAAGATAGGCAGAGGTAGGCAACCTCAGCACTACAACTGTGGTAAAACTACAAGACCCATGAGGCATTGCTAGACTCTGACAGACACATACATGACTCATGGAGGCAGGGTCATGATGGGATTTGTAAGTTCACCGCAGCTGGAGTGCCAAGGTTGCTAACCCCTGACACTAGCGGCTGGGCCACAGAGTGTCATTGGTTACTAGGACCCTAGCAGCTGGGCCACAGAGCATCATTGATTGCTGGGACACTAGAGGTGGGCAACACAGCATCATTGGTTGCCACGATGCTAGTGGCTAGGACACACTGTATCACTGGTTGCTGGGACCCTAGTGGCTGGGCCACACAGCATGATTGGTTGCAAGGATCCAAGTGGCTGGGCATCTTATGGTTCTTATTCTTGCAAATTAAAAGAAATCTATTTTTAAAAATGTTTTTTTTTTATTTATGCAAGTAGCTGGTTTTGCCTAGGGTGCAAAATAGTCTATCACCGGCCCTGCACCTAGGACTCTTAGCCAGAGGGGCTAAGAAGTGTCAAGAAGCAAAGGTTTTTTTTCAGGAAAAGAGCTGGCTTTTCAGTTTTTATGGGTTTTCTGGATTCTGCTTGTGATCCTGGAATTGGGAGGTTTCAAAGTGATTCAGGAGGGAAGAAATTTTCAGTCCTGGGTCCAGGGTTTAGCAGTGACCAACATCGAATGAATACACAGTCCTTAAGTAAAGGGTGTTGACTAGGGTTCAGGGCTCCTGCTGGGAAATAGGAAAAGATGGTGTTCAGGAGTCAGGAGGACTCCACCCAAAAGTCAGAGTGGAGACAGATGGTGTGTGTGTGCTGAGGGCACATTAAGACAGCCTGGGAGAACTGGTGAGGCTGGGAGAGCCATGAGCCTGAGGGGCCGCCAGTACAAGTGCGGGACAGCACTACAAAGAGGAACAGTGGGTTAAAATTATTAATGTTTAACGTAGGGATCACCGATACCGTTTTTTCGGTATTGAGTACAAGTATCATTTTTTTTCAGTACTCGCCGATACCGAATACCGATACCAGAAGTCCCATTAAGGAAGCCAGGTAGTGTGTAATGACTCGCTGCCTGGTTCCTGATTAGCCGGGAAGCCATCTCCATGCTGCCTCGCCACCACGAGGGGGAATAGAGTCGGCTTCCCAGCCAATCAGGAAGCCAGGGGGAGTCATTACCCATCCCAGGGCTCCTGATTGGCCGGGAATCCAGCTCCATGCTCCTGGTGACGATGCTCCCTGGTGTAATGACTTGCCGCCCAGCTTCCTGATACCCGAAGTTCCGGTATTAGGATAGGTATCGAGAGCATTTAGGCGAGTAAGAGTACTCGCACAAATACTCGGTATCAGCACTCGGTATCAATACTAGTATCTGTGCATCCCTAGTTAAAAGTGGAAGCCAGGAGTCTAAACTTGTGCTGTTTTGTAAGCAATGCATGGATACTGTACTGAACAACCCCTGTGAGGGTATCCAACCCCTGTGAGGGTGAACGTTCGTTTGAATAAAAGTGGGCTACCAAGCCTTTAAACAGAAGGTATTGTGAGTGGACTGCTTGAAGCGCTCACCATATGTGCCAACATCCCCAAACATCACAATTCGTGTTATCTATATAGTCTCCTTATGTTTGTCATTTATGTTATACAATGCCGCATTAGATGACGGTGCTATATAAATCCCAAATGAAAAATAATAAGGCTTTCGGTCGGCTCAGCTCCACAATACCCCTCCTGTCCAGCCACAAGTATTCCGAGTGGCTTTGAAACATATTGAACTGGTTTATATAAAGCCAGGCAGTGTTATATACACATCTTCCCCCACGTAGGTGCTACCCTTTCTGAAGCTGACAGGCGTACAGAAAAGCCAAGTCTTTATTGCAGTGACATGTTGTAGTAGTTGTACAAACAGACTTCCTCCCCAGCTAACCGTCTCGGATTCTCCTTCCCTCCCTCAGCTGGATGATCGGCCACGAGGAGCATAAACAGAAAACAGATGTGCACTACAGATCTATGGGTGGTGAAGGCAACTTCAACTGGAGGTTTGTCTTCCCCTTTGACCATCTCCCCACCGAGCAGGTCTGCTCAGTGTCCAAGAAGGTAAGAGCGGCCCGAAAGCACCAACATTACAAAAGGCGCGCTGTCTGAGAGCTGTAACCGGCTGCGTGTCGACGGCCAATTCTGGCATCCGCTTCTGGTTGATAAATAAACCATCGCAGGGTCAGAGTCTCTTCTGTTTGTTCAATGGCCCGTTAAACACCGTGCAACTGCAAATTTATTAGATGTCCCTAAGCAGCTGCTGCAAAGCAATTTTATGTTATTGTTTGAAATAAAAGGTTCAAATAAACTAAAAAATGTGAAGCCAACGCAATGTAGCGGCCAACATGACTCTTCCATTCTTGGTGTTAGGAAGTCAGCATAGGTGTTATTCATTCTATTCACATGGCTAAAGGTGTAAAATGTTGTCAAATGGTAGAAATGGTATAAGAGTGTTACATGTGGAATACAGGTGAAGTCAAAGGCCCCCACTCCTGTTCAGGGATGGTTGCCCCAGTTTCACATAGATGGCCTCTCTTCCTATGAACCAGTTGTCCTCTCTGTCCTAAATGTGCACCTCACTGTCCTCCATAGAATGTCCCTTTTCCTTAAGGTGTGGGAAGACTTCTGAGCCTGACTTGCAGAATTTTTTGTCCTATGATGGGACATTTGTTTATTGAGGGATTGTTTAGCAATGTACAGGTCTTTATATTCCTCACTACATTGCACTGCATATACCAAGTTGCTTGTGGTTGGTTGCTGCCGATAGGGTGGTACAGCCAGCCCTCACGTATAGGGCCCGGACACCATCGAGTCAGCAGGGGGCCCGTGCTCAGCTTGAAAGCAGGCAGTGGAGCTCAGGCTCCTCTGCAGGTCTCACGGTATCTAAATGCTGCTTTGTGCAGGTCCACCTAACTCACTGTCTGAGTCTCCAGTGACCGCCTACCTTGCTGGCGCTTGGAGATACACCAGTAAGGTGGGCTGTCTCTGAACGCTCAGGCAGTAAGTTAGGTGGAACTGCATGAATTAGCATTTACCTTAGTGAGCCTGCGAAGCTGGCAGCCATAGTGGGATAATGGGTAGGAGAGCTGCACCGTGGGGAACTCCATCTTTGGGGTGCACAGATTCCAGACACTGTGAAGCTGTGCACCCCAGATTGCAGACCAGTGTATGGAGCTGTGCCAACCATCAACATTTGCAAGCAGAAAGAGGAAGCCACAAACTCTGATTAGATGGGGGGCACTTAGATGGGGGGCACTATCTGTCAGATTCCTGCTGGCCCTGCCCATGCCTCTTGCCAGGCAAGGTCTCAGGGCCCATTCTCACCTATTTGTTGTGATAACCGCCTGGTTCCAGTGCTCAATGCCTTGTCATTTGAAGGGCACCTGAACGCATCTCCCGGCCGCAATGCACTGCAAAGCATCGCAACTTGTGGTACCGCAATACCATTCATTGCAGTGAAAAGTAGTGCATGTGCTGCTTTGTTCTACCACCCACACGGTATTTCGGTACCGAATGTTGCGCAAGGGCGGGGTCCTTGGTTGTGTTGGGGGCCCTGTAGGATGGGCTGTACGGGGCCTCATGATTTCTAATGGTGGCCCCGTACATGTGTGTGGGAGGGGGGCTTTAAAACTTTCCCCCCCTTTTTTTATTGATTTTATTTTACTTTAATTGTTTAAATTTCTTAGCTTTATTACTATCACATAGGGGGCGTACACCCCACCTATGTGATAGCATAGATGAAGTGACATATTCTCTTTAAGGAGACATTAGGGGTCTATTAGACCTCTAATGTCACCTCTGCACTCCACTGAAGCTAATCAAGCACAGATCATTCCAACGCTAAAACTGGAAGTGCAGTCCAGCTTCATTCATTGCAGGGACATCCTCTGCTCTTCCCACTGACACCTGCCATGGAGGTCTAGGGTGTCCAGAAAGGTCAGAAGAGCTCATGATACATGGTGGGGGGTCAAGCTGGGGAGAGTGACACCTTCTGCAGGATGTGGATGAGATCGAGCAGCTGAGTTTTTGTAGTAAAAACTCAACTGCCTGCAGAAGGAATATAAACAAGCTCCCAACTGCTGTAGCAACCGGGAGCCGTTTACAGGTCCAACTTAAGCCTTATGCTGATGGAAGCTGAAGGGGTTAATGAGATTGTAAAGCCTTTATAAGAACAAGGTGGGGAATGTATTGAGCATGCGCATTTGTTTTTTTGCACATGCGCAAAAGTTCACTCACCACCTTGTAGGAAAAACAACGGCATATACTGATATGTTTGAGCCGTAGATGGCGCTCTAATACAATGTTATTTTTCTATGTGCATGCTTATCTATGATACACAGGAAGTTTTCCTATCTGTATGTTTCCTGCACAATGCTGTATTCTGATGTAATGTTCTTCTAAGCAAGTAAAACTTAATTCAGCATTCCTCAATATCTTAGTGCTTCATCTAAACACATAACCGACACAGCCGACATATGAGATACCATACGCTGGTCTAGAGAAATGCCATTGATAAACACCTGTTCATAGCTTTCTTCCGATTGCACAGGCTACAAGGGCTTTTAAGACCCGATGTTAGGCATATGCCATTTTTTTTTTAGCTCCAGGAGCTGCTCACGTCACTTTTTTTTAGGACCACGCCGTATGCATTGAACAGCAGTATATGTTCAGCTACATAGGTTTACGATTGTTGTGTGCGTGTGCAACATGTAAGCCTACGATGCAAGCATACCCCAGACATTCGCCCCTGATCTTGTTCATCTGCTTTAAAGTGGACCTTTACCCCCTTTCACTACAAATGACATCAGCATGCAGCTCCGCATGCTGATTTTAAAATCAAATTTCATTAATTAAACATATTTCTCTTTCACTTACAATTATTGTTTTTCCACTTCCTGGTCCTCTCGGGCATTAGTGATGTAATCTGTGCCCAAGCATTGCATCTTGGGAAAAGGAGTTCCAGAAAGTAAAGGGAGAGCTAGTAATATCTGCCCTTAGTTAAGATGGCCGCAGTGGGAAGGCTGGGGAAGAAAAGAGAAATAAGGTAGGCAAAGAATATAAAGCCGACTATTATCTAGAAGTATGTGTTTGTAGATTGTCATTACTAAACCTTTCTAAAGATGTGCTTGATGTTATTTTGAAGATATGGGTAGAGGTCCACCTAAATAAATCAGCCCCATTGCCTTGATTTTATGTAGGTCAGAGTTCTCCTTTAGTCAGCAGGAAAGGTCCGTCCGTTCAGGATTGTGCATGTATCGTGTCCCAGCGTTTCGCGGTCTGTCAGGGAAAAGGATGGGATTGTATTCGGCGCTCAAAGCGTTTTACACGGGTGAGCGTTCCAGCATGACATCAGTTAGTTTATCCTAACAGTGGGCAGAGGAGAGCCGCGTGTTATTGAGAGAGGCTCCAGAACCGACTGCCGTGTGGCTTTGTTGACAGAAGGCCGCTTTAATGGCTCAGCCAACTTTTTCTTACGCTTTGACCGCGGCCTACCGTGAAAAAATACGGGCTTTTTTTTTTATGGGGAGCCGAGCATCTGGAATATGTACAGCAGCTTCTGTGAAGTTGCTTTGAGCCGCTACCAAACGGCAATCAGTGGAGGAACAATACTGAGGGTTCAATCCAAACCGGGATGATTGTAATTGAGAGTTTTTGCAAACAAATGTCATCACCGTCCCTCGCCTACTCCTCGCTCTCCGTTTCTTTATCGTTTCAATACCCCCGAGCCAGCCACGGAACAAAGAACCTGACTGAAAAACTCCAGGTGAACGGTGTACATTGCAAGGACTTTAGCAGGCTTTCCTTAAGCTGGCCACATACCTTACAACCAGCGCAAGGTATTTAAAAAAACGTACGATCTGCCCATCTTGTACAGGCAGATCGTACTTGCGATAATCGCAAGCTTGCCCCGCTGAGGGGAGGGCTTCCGATGACCGCAATGCTGAACATGCAGTGTGCGCTTGCGCACACCGCCTCGTGCGGCATACATGCCACACACCCGCCGACAATTGGTACGATTCTCGGCGGGTTTTCGAACATGCTCCTAAGATAAGTCGTACAGTAGAATCGGTCGCACACCTTCCACACACCTTGCGATAATCGTACGATTGCGGGATTTCCCGCGATTATCGTACGATTATCGCAAGGTGTGTGGGCACCTTAAGATTCTAACCTAATCCTGTGCTGGAGGTATTGATGCAGGCCTTGTCAGCACTTTCAGGAGGGAGGTTCTGCTTTCATTGCCACCACCTGATTAGGATGAGTACTTAAAAAAAAAAAAAATCCTCAGCTTCAGCGCTTCTCCATGTTTGCAAGATTATTGCAAGGTATCTTAGCAAACAAAACAAAAATAAGCCACTCTTGCAGGGAATTACTGTAGTATGACTTCAGGCTCTGTGCAGGAAAAGTGGCAATGTCATGAGTATTGATGAGCTAACTGTTGATTCTGTTTGGCTTAGATGTTCGCCGAACCCGAATTATTGCCTGGGATTGGCGAACCCAGGCCAGTTCACTCATCAATGTCCAATGAAACCGAAGCATGAGCTGCCTGTGTCCCAGGAACCAGTGACACAGTGTGAGCTGCACAGCATCATTAGTTCCTGGGCCGCACAGGGTCATTGGTTGCTAAGACAGCAGCGACCGCACCAGTGCCATAGTCCTGGTAGCTACTGACGCATTGTGGCTCAGCCACCGGTCTCTAAGACCCCTAATGTCACCTAGGGACCCCCAAAGAAGCACAGATCTGCTTCACCAGCTTCTCTCTGGCTTCTGTAACCTGAGAGTGACAGATGAATGCGGAAGTGATGTAGTAAACGTCACTTCCTGCATTCAGAGACCGGGGAGGAGAGCGGAGGGAGATCGTGTACTGATCTCCTTCCGTTCTCTGTGCACGGAGCCACACTACCGGTCCCTGATTGGACACCCGGGATCGCCGGGACGGAGATGGCGAGGAGAGGTAAGGAGGGGGGGGACCACTGCTTGTATGTAAATAGCCATCTGTGGCTGTTGCAAATTCTGGCAGTTTCCCACTCGTGCGCGCCAGGGGGCGAGCGGGCATGAAGAATGTTTAAAGACGCCCACCCGCATCCAGAAGGCTCCCATCCGGCCGTTTCTGAACGTTTGGCGGACGGGAGGGGGTTAAGAAATAACACATCTTCATCGGGCCCATAAGGATATCATATCACTTAACCCCTACGCTGCTAGATTGTCTCAAACCATGTCCCGGTCATTGGTACGGTTGGCGGCTTCTGGACGCCGTATGTCGCGGCTGAACTCTGCAGTGGTTCCCGTCTTTGATAAATGATGGTTCAGTAATAACCTCTGATAAGATGCACAAAGCTGCAGAGAGTTTACATGTTAGAGATCACACAACGTAAACAAGTAGAACGCGTTCCGGGAAGGACAATTTAGGAGGAAATTACAGTAGCGGAGATTTCTCTGCTGATTATAAATAAACCATTTTCCCTTTTTAGGTTCCAAGCAGTTGGATCTCAACCGCATGCCGAGAGCAGCCAAGACGGTGGAAAAGTGCAGCATGGAGGAGGATCGAATGCTGCAGATGGCTGGGTGTCTCTGGGCAGAAGACAGTGAAGGGTTGGTGGCCTTATGTGGGTCAGGAGAAGGGGGGAGGCGGTGGCTAGACATGTGCAATGCGTTTCGTTGTGAATAGAAATTCGGACAAATATCTGCATATTTGGATGCATCCGCATTTCTAAATGAAAGAAATAACAAGTCCAACCTATCTGAATTTTTAACAAAATTCGGATTCATCCAAAAAAATGTTCTGAATGTCATTCAGAATTCACGTAACCCCTTATGGACCAAGGCCTTTTTTTCATTTTTTTGCACATATGTTATAATCAACATTTTAGGCCTGAAAATTACCTATGGTGGCCCTCGTCCATAAATGGGGCTGCATAGATGGAGGGCTGGATACTAGTCTCATAATAGAGCTGGGCAAATTGGGGGTGGGGGGGTGTCACTTTTGGGAGGCCCCAAAATAGTGTATGTTTAGATGCAATTGAAACTAAATGGATCCCAAGATATTTATTTATTGTTACTATTCCACCAGAACGGGATGGTTGGGGTGGTTTGAGCACGAGGGAAAAGGGATGAAGG
>NW_017306724.1:946604-954657 GCF_000935625.1 Nanorana parkeri
TAGATCAAATGGTGATGGAAGTACGGTAATGATGGAGGTAATAATGGGGGGACAGTGTGCATGTATTATACTGGAAATTGCTGGGGTTGGGTGCATGTAGGCATTAGTTGAGAGATGGAGGGCGGGTACGGGTACAAATGCCTTGGTAAAAGCTGTGGGGGGCATAAAGACATGAGGTGGGGGTGTGCACAGTGGTAAGAGCGGTGAATCCTGCATGCGCATTGGTGAGAGTTGTGTGAAAGTGTGCACAGGCACAGTGTTGGAGAAGGAAGTACAGCCATAGTGGGTGGTAAGAAACAAAAGGGGCACCATCTGCACAGTACTGCATAGGCAGAAATACATTTTTTGGTTATTTTTTTGGCAGATAAAACACCCCCAATATTTGTATTTCATTCACAGTGTGTTTTAGCTGTTTTCCTGGAGTTCAGCTTTAACTCATGTGATATTATTATAGGCGGTGCTGATTGTCCCTCGGATGGAAGTTTTTCCGGGACGGCTGCACAATACAAAGTTCTGCTCCAGTTCGTGACTGCCCGCACCTCCTGTTCAATGTAACTCCATGAATGACTCCAATCTCTGTTTACCTTTCTGGTCCACGTCTGCCTTCTGTCAGTGTCATTCTCCTTCCCTCCGATCTTTGTGTTCATAGCTGGAAAAATATACCCGTGCCCTTTCATACACCGACAACGCCATCCGTGCCAAGACATTCATGCTGCCCTGGTCCACCCCCCTTATCACACCCGTTCCCTCTCCCAGTGATTATATTCTCTCCCTTTTCCCGTATTCCCATCACCATTCATGTTCTCCACCTTCCTGGGATGCATCAATAATATGACTTAGGACCTAGGTTCTCCTTCTTAACCAACCCTGCTACGCCACCACCCCCCTTACACTTCCTTGTTCAAATAACAGACCACACAGTATTTGGATATAAATTGGCTGTAGCAGCCCTTTATTACAATTATGTAAAACATAACAAATCCATATAAACCTTCTGTTACTATATATTAACTAATTATGTGTGTGTCCATGTGCCCCCACCTACACCCATATACCAAATTATATATATATACCCATGGACACACACATATGACTGGAGGTCCGTGAAGGCCCCGTTACCTTAAAACAACAATCTCTGCATACCTGTTACCAAGGCCCCCAGCCGCAATACACTGACTCGGGGACAACCACCGAATTGCTGCAGAGACATTTTACACAACCATGTCTGCTGACTCCGCCACAGCGACCAAGTGTGAGACCTTACACTTGGGTGCCCCGCCACACTCAAAGAGCTATCTAAATTCCTTCCTGAAGGCCCAGGAACCACATAGCGGTGCCCACCGCATTGAGGTGAACACCATCCCCTCTTAAATACTGGCGTATCTAGATCCAACTCCTGACGGTGAATGACCAGCCCACCGTTCCTCACAAAAAATTGACCAACCTCCCTGTTCACCTTTATCCGTGCTTTGTTCAGCCGTTCCACCGACCTGGCCAAACGCCAGGATGTGCGAGCCATAATCTCTGACCATACCTCCAAGGTCCGCGGAAACGCTGAACAAAGCCGCAAAAAGTCGAACTTGACATCACGGATAAGCTCCCTCATAGAACGTAAACCCAGGTCGTTCCCACCAACGTGGAGGATTAAAATGTCAGGAACCCTATCCAACCGTGAGAAATTATGCACTTCCGGGAACACCCTGCTCCAAAGCATGCACGGCATACCGATCCATCGCACGTCAGCCAAGCTCCTTGAAATGGCCAGTTGTCTCCCATCAGGACGAACGTCTGGCCCCCCAAAACACAAAGGAATGTCCTATGATCCAGACAAGTCACGGCCCACCACCTGAAAATAATAATAAACAAACGAAATGCAAGAAATAAAACCTAAAACAACGTGATTTAAACAAATTGAGGACGGACGTACAGACGATAAGGGTTGGACTACCACTTGCCTATGCGTCTAAAGGGCAGCCTCGCCCAAACCCCATCTCGCCGCCTCTGTAGCAGCCCCGATTTGAAAGGAGTGGGAGGAAAAATGTCTAGCGTCTATACCTACCCCAGCAAGACATAAGCAAATTAAAATTGGGATAAAGCAGAACATGTATTAAGAAAGAGCCTACCAATGCTGGGCGAACCACCAGAAATGTTTCAACCGCATGAACCAGACACAACGAGAAACCGCTCACCCGTTGAAGCTCCACCCATGCACCTCTCCCCATCTGATCAGTCTTAGAGCGACGGATCAGAATACTTACTGAATCATGCGACAGAACAACTTCATGAGACAAGAGACCCCCTGGGCCTGCGTGGAGGTACTAACCAATTCCCCAATCCGAAAAGCCCCAAAAAAGGCCAACGAGAAGGCCACACGAAAAAGCATAACTCAAGATCTTACCTAAAATATCAAAAGTAACCGGCCTACGCAAATCAGCACGACGCTGGCTCCTACGAAATCCTTTTACCACTTGAGGAACCACAAAATCTTTGGTAAAATCCCAGAAATCCAAGAGCTTAAACAGAAATGCCAAACTCGAAAGCTTCTTGCTGACGGAAGCCACAGACGCACCCTGCAAACTGTTGCTGCCGATAAAATAAAGAACCAATTCAGCATCTGCCTCCCCAACATCAACTGTGCCAACATCCCGAATTAACAGATACCACTCCTGCCATACCTTCACATATGTAGACCACGTTGCCGGGCTCACCGACTGCCTCAACAGTCCCGCTATTACTCCAAAGGAAGCCTCCACAGATGCCGCGGACAAGGAACCTCATGTTGCTCTGCTCCCGGTGCCAACGCACGGAACCTGTCCCACTGGAAACGAGCTAAGGCATCGGCTAAAGTGTTACAAACCCCCGGCAAGTGGACCGCATAAATAAACGTATTAAGCTTCAAGCAGCTCAAAACCAGATGACGCAACAAACGAACCACTGGCAGCGAAGAAGCAGAAACCGTATTGATAGCCTGCACTACCCCCAGATTGTCGCAGTTAAAGCTCACCTTCTTGTCCCGGAAGAAAGGCCCCCAGATGTCCACCGCCAGCACCACTGGAAATAATTCCAGCAGAACTAAATTCCTCAAGAACCCTTCTCCACCGGCCATGGTTCAGCACTCCCAACAACCCTGAAAATACACCCCATAACCGGTGGACCCGGCCGCATCGGTAAACAGTTCCAGATCAGCATTGCTAAGGGGGCCCTCCATCCACAAGGACCGTCCATTGAACGAGTCCAAAAACAAATGCCAGACCCGCAAGTCATCGCGATGTTCCTTCGTCAAACGAACAAAATGCGACGGCGCGCTGACCCCGGCAGTCGCTCCGGCTAAGCGACGACAAAAAACCCTCCCCATTGGCATAATCCGACAAGCGAAATTTAGTTTACCTAGAAGGGATTGCAACTGCCGCAACTGAAGTTTCCATTTTCCAATTGTCTCTCGGCCTGAAGGGCCACCAGTTTGTCATCCGGAAGACGACTCCATTGCCAGGGAATCGATCACGATACCCAAAAAACTAATCTCAGTGCCAGGGGAACTCCAAAGCGCGAAGCCACATGTTGCAATGACGCTAGTAACACTCCACACAAGTTAGACTCAGGCCAATACAAAGGAAATCATCCAGAAAGTGAATGATGGAGTTGATACCGGAAACATCCCGGATCACCCATTCCAAGAACGAACTAAACGTCTCAAACAAGGCACAGGAAATAGAGCAACCCATTGGTAAACGCCGGTCCACAAAATAAAAACCCTGCCACATGCAGCCAAGCAATGAAAAACTATCCGGGTGGACCGGCAACAACCAAAAGGCGGACTCAATGTCCGTTTTCGCTAGCAGAGCCCCACGACCATACCGTCGCACCCAAGAGCCGGCTGCATCGAAGGACGTGTAAGACACTGCACTCACCGTTGGATCAATTGCATCCTTAACCGAACCGCCTCTGGATTAAGACAAATGATGTATCAATCTAAATTTGTTAGGTTCCTTTTTCGGCACCACCCCAAAGGTGAAACCACTAGGTTGTCCAGAGGAGGAGTGGAAAAAGGACCCCCCATGCGTCCCAAACACACCGCTTTAAAAAGCTTGTCTGACACAACCGACAGATGTTGCATAGCTGACTTCAAATTACCAGGAACTGGGGTAATGAAGGACAAAGAACAGGGGATCTGAACCATCCAAAAAAAAACCTTCTCAAGCAGGTGAGCCACCACCCTATCCAGATACTTACTTAGGAAAGGCAGCATCCTTCCAACCATCACCAGAGTCCTCCCTTTTTCCCCGCAGCATCACCGGTACGACCCTTAGCCTGTTTGAAACATTTGGAGAAGGCGTGGCACCCTCCACATCTGGAACATTCGTGTCTGAAGCGGCAACCACTTCCAAACCGACACGTTCCTTCGTTGAATTGCCAACAAAACCCCCTTTTTCTAGCGGCCGGCTTTCCCGAGGTAGAAAAACTCCCGGCCTTCCCTGGAAAAAAGGGGGAAGGTGTTCTAGCAGAGGTCATCAGCCTCATCCAGAGGCTGATGTCCTTGTGATCCCACCTGATGGACGGCCGGTTAGACATCTGCTGACGAAATTGTTTGTCATAGCGGAGCCACGCCACCCCACCGTACACGCGATACGCCTCCCCAATCACATCCATGTAGCAAAACAGAGCCGAACAATGCTCTGGCGTCTTTTCACCTATCACGTTAGCTAAAATTGCAAACGCCTGCAACCAATTAGCAAAAGTGCGAGGAATGGGGCGATAGCGATGCTTTTCCTCGTCCTCTTTTTTTTTTACTCTCCTCCGGTTTGACTTTGTCCAAATTGAACTTTTCCAACGGAAGAAGAGTAGAAATCTCCACATACTCACCTTTCCAGATCTTTTCCCGCAGCTCCGCCTTCAAATGGGACCCCAAAGATCCCTCGAAACACTCGTAAACTTCACATCGCGCCGCATCCGCCAAACAAATGCCATCCCCACTTTTACCTGCAGCTGTGGGGCCCACCTGCGTGGACCCTTCCAATGATCCAGGCGTACTTACCTCAGGTTTTTGCGGTCCGGTCACCCCACCAGATCCATCAGCAAAAACTGCTTGCCCGCTAATTGCAGCAGGGGAACTCACCACAGACGTGGTCGCCCGCGGCAACCAGGCCTCCATGGGCACCGCAATCGAGGGGCCCCCAGAGAACTCCCAGCAACAGGCCCCTCACCCCCCCCAGCTTCAGGGGCGCCCGACACCACCACCCTTAATCCTGAGCTAACTTGAGAATCTGCCCCCACATCAGCTAATGTCCCCCTCCTAACACCCCGCACAAAATCACCCACAACAGATTGAAAAGAAATAGGAGTAGAGGGCTTACCTGGCTGACTAGGACCTTCCCCAACACCCGTAGCTCCAGCAGCCTGCGATGCCCGACCGTCCAGATGCTCCTCTTCTGAGGCTGACACCTAACCTTCAGACCTGTCGTCTTCACGCTGGGGACCATCCATCTGTGGCACACCAGGCGCAGCGCACCCAGTAGCCACTGATCTAATTCTTCTTGGTCCAGATGACCATCCCATTGTAGCAGGCTGCCCCGTGCGGCACTCGCTCAGAACGGCAGCAGCGGGGTCAGGTACTGCAGAAGACAGCCATTGCTGAGTGATGGAGGAGGAGGGGGAGGGGCCGCCGGCCTCACCGACCGGAGCCTTGCCAGGTGAGGCGGCTTGAAGCTCCAGTACAGGTGAAGTAAGGGAGAGGGAGGCAATACGAGGCCTGGACATCACCCTCACCTATAATTTATGATTTTGTGTTTCAAGCTTTATCATACTGGACTCTTGTTTGGACAGAATTAGGTGAGATAGTCCTCAGATTTACTAAGAATTACTGGCCTACAATATAAAACAACACATTTTCATGAAAAACAATGTACCGCTTTGGCATGCAAAAATACTGCATAATCAGACCGCCAGGGAGGTTAAAAGTATACATTTTATTTTATAATCTGTATATAGGGAAAAGAGGTAGGAAAAAAAATATGTTTTCTTCTGTTTTGACCTCTGTTATTGTGTTTTTTTTGTAGTTTTACTGTAAATAAAAATAATATATTTTATTTTATGATTTGTCTATCACCTAGAAGAGGTAAAACAATGGGGAAAAAAAATCAGTATTTTCTGTGTTGGCCAGTGTTAAGTTATTAAAGGAGAACTATGGGGTCAGTGTTTTTCCCCATAGTTCTCCTTAGGGTAACGGAAGGACACAAACTAGCATCCTCCCGTCACCCTAGGCTCAGTATACCGTGTATACTGAGACGCCGCAGCCGGAGCGGATCCCGACTTAGATGACGGGATCCGCCCAGCTGCGTGAGTGACAGCTGGCTCTGCCTATCTAGAGGCAGAGCCAGCTGTACCTGCCCCCTCCCCCGTCCGTTCCGCCAGTCAGTGCTGGCAGATCGGAGCATATAGCCCCACCCCCTGTCACGGCACAGAGCCGTGACAGGAGCGAGAGGTAAACGCCGGTATGTGTTCGCTCACCTCCCGATCTACTGAGCCGACCTGTGACAGTCTCATTGTCACAGGTCGGCTAGAACTATGAGGTGAGTGAAAATCACTCACCTCATAGTTCTCTTTTAATGTAGTTTTACTGTAAATAAAAAGTATACACTTTATATAATCTCTCTATGAAGAAAACAGGTAGAATTAAAAAAAAATGTTTTCTGTTTTGATCAGTGTTATTTCTTTATTTTTTTAACCGCTTGCCGTCCGCCCATTGTGAAAAACGGACGGACGTTAGACTCACGTGGGCGGGCTACCATAATTAGACAGCATTTTTTTTCTGCTGGCAGAAAAAACCCGCCCTTTCTTTACAGCCGTTACCGGCTGTTTTATGGTGGCCATATATTGTGTTTTGCTCGCCCCCTCGAGTGCTGCCGCCTGGAGTGCCGCCCCCTCCTGACCCCTCACCCTCAATCCCGGGATCTGCGGCCCTCAGAAGGTAAGATGGGAGGGAAATCAGCATCTTCCTCCTTGCTGATCTCCCTCGGGGCTGTGAATGCAGAAGTGATGTGTATTACATCAGTTCCGCATTCACCTGTCAGTCATCTGGCTGCTATTGCCAGAGAGAAGCTGGTGAAGCAAATCTCTGCTACATCAGCTTCTTTTGGGGTCCCCAGGTGACATTAGGGGTCTTAGAGACCCCTAATGTCTCCATAAAGAGGACCTGTCACTGTGCCTTTGCTATTATATAGGGGGATTGTATATAAGTGTAAAGAAAAAAAGTAAAAAATAATAAGTCACATATAAAAAAGTTTAAAAAAAACAAACATTTTTAAAGTCCCCTACCCCCACATTTACACACAACGTCGCAGTGAGAGCAATAATTTTAGGGCCATCAATCACTGATAACACTAAACTGATGAGCGGTAAAAGCTTTTAAAGTGTCACCTGTGGCCAATTTTGGGTATTGTAGTTCTTTGAGGTTTTGCGCGCGCGCAATTTTAAGGCTTGACATGTTTGGTGTCTATTTACTCGACGTGACCCTGTCTCTTATATTTTACCAAAAAATTGGGTAAATATAAATGTTTTATAATTTAATATAGGGGAAACAGGTATTTTTAAAATTTTCGGTAATTTTTCCTTAATATAACTGTAATATACATGCAGAAAGCTCCTCTCCATGTCTACAAGGCAAACCCACACCCTGCTTCTAAGCTGTAATGCTTAGTAAAAAATAAAAAACCCCAGCGGTGATGAAATAACCTCTATCTGTCCCCCCAAAAATGCTATGTAAAATTAATTTTGGTGCAGCGTTGTATGAAGGAATAAATGTCAGTCCAATTACCGCAGCGCTGAATACTGAAAAATGGCCTGGCCAGGAAGGGGGTCTAAACACCTCGGTCAGCAAGTGGTTAAAGTAGCCGTACTGTATAGCCGTCTATAAACTAAAAGAGGTTAAAAAAATTAAATAAATACATTATTTTCACCAGTGTTCATTTTTTAAGTAGTTTTACTGTAAATACAAAATACACATTTGATTTTATAATCTGTCTCTAAATGGAAAAAAAAAAAAAAAAAAAAATAATTT
>NW_017306724.1:954850-957322 GCF_000935625.1 Nanorana parkeri
AGGACACAAACTAGCATCCTCCCGTCACCCTAGGCTCAGTATACCGTGTATACTGAGACGCCGCAGCCGGAGCGGATCCCGACTTAGATGACGGGATCCGCCCAGCTGCGTGAGTGACAGCTGGCTCTGCCTATCTAGAGGCAGAGCCAGCTGTACCTGCCCCCTCCCCCGTCCGTTCCGCCAGTCAGTGCTGGCAGATCGGAGCATATAGCCCCACCCCCTGTCACGGCACAGAGCCGTGACAGGAGCGAGAGGTAAACGCCGGTATGTGTTCGCTCACCTCCCGATCTACTGAGCCGACCTGTGACAGTCTCATTGTCACAGGTCGGCTAGAACTATGAGGTGAGTGAAAATCACTCACCTCATAGTTCTCTTTTAATGTAGTTTTACTGTAAATAAAAAGTATACACTTTATATAATCTCTCTATGAAGAAAACAGGTAGAATTAAAAAAAAATGTTTTCTGTTTTGATCAGTGTTATTTCTTTATTTTTTTAACCGCTTGCCGTCCGCCCATTGTGAAAAACGGACGGACGTTAGACTCACGTGGGCGGGCTACCATAATTAGACAGCATTTTTTTTCTGCTGGCAGAAAAAACCCGCCCTTTCTTTACAGCCGTTACCGGCTGTTTTATGGTGGCCATATATTGTGTTTTGCTCGCCCCCTCGAGTGCTGCCGCCTGGAGTGCCGCCCCCTCCTGACCCCTCACCCTCAATCCCGGGATCTGCGGCCCTCAGAAGGTAAGATGGGAGGGAAATCAGCATCTTCCTCCTTGCTGATCTCCCTCGGGGCTGTGAATGCAGAAGTGATGTGTATTACATCAGTTCCGCATTCACCTGTCAGTCATCTGGCTGCTATTGCCAGAGAGAAGCTGGTGAAGCAAATCTCTGCTACATCAGCTTCTTTTGGGGTCCCCAGGTGACATTAGGGGGCTTAGAGACCCCTAATGTCTCCATAAAGAGGACCTGTCACTGTGCCTTTGCTATTATATAGGGGGATTGTATATAAGTGTAAAGAAAAAAAGTAAAAAATAATAAGTCACATATAAAAAAGTTTAAAAAAAACAAACATTTTTAAAGTCCCCTACCCCCACATTTACACACAACGTCGCAGTGAGAGCAATAATTTTAGGGCCATCAATCACTGATAACACTAAACTGATGAGCGGTAAAAGCTTTTAAAGTGTCACCTGTGGCCAATTTTGGGTATTGTAGTTCTTTGAGGTTTTGCGCGCGCGCAATTTTAAGGCTTGACATGTTTGGTGTCTATTTACTCGACGTGACCCTGTCTCTTATATTTTACCAAAAAATTGGGTAAATATAAATGTTTTATAATTTAATATAGGGGAAACAGGTATTTTTAAAATTTTCGGTAATTTTTCCTTAATATAACTGTAATATACATGCAGAAAGCTCCTCTCCATGTCTACAAGGCAAACCCACACCCTGCTTCTAAGCTGTAATGCTTAGTAAAAAATAAAAAACCCCAGCGGTGATGAAATAACCTCTATCTGTCCCCCCAAAAATGCTATGTAAAATTAATTTTGGTGCAGCGTTGTATGAAGGAATAAATGTCAGTCCAATTACCGCAGCGCTGAATACTGAAAAATGGCCTGGCCAGGAAGGGGGTCTAAACACCTCGGTCAGCAAGTGGTTAAAGTAGCCGTACTGTATAGCCGTCTATAAACTAAAAGAGGTTAAAAAAATTAAATAAATACATTATTTTCACCAGTGTTCATTTTTTAAGTAGTTTTACTGTAAATACAAAATACACATTTGATTTTATAATCTGTCTCTAAATGGAAAAAAAAAAAAAAAAAAAAAATAATTGTCTTCTGTTTTTACCAGTGTAAGTAGTTTTACTGTGAATACAAATTATACATTTTATTCTATAAATAATCCCATTAATGACACTAAAATTATGTTTCTGGTGCAGTTATTTGAAAACAAAGACAATGATTTTTTTTCCTCCATTTTTGCAAATGTTCTTGTTATGTAACACCTAAAAAAGGAACAAACGAATTGAATGCAAATGACGAAAAAAAATATTAATGGTAAAAAAATAGAAATTAAAAAAAAATGCAGAAAAATAAAAGCTAAGCGGAGAAAGAAACGGGTTAATTTGGCCTAATTATATGAATACATTTATTTATAGAAAACATTTTAACTTGTAAGATTTCTTTAAGTGATGTCAATGTGGTTACTATTTAATTATTTTGTAAAACACTTTTGATATACTTATACATGAAATAGTAAATTCAGTAAAGCAATACACTGATTTATTGTATGTACCGACCACAAAAGTCATTTAACACAGGATCGTCTGCCTTTTGACAGCAAGGGTTCACTTTAAGGGGTTCATTGATAAACAATTTGCAAATTTGCATGTACAATGATTCTGTGTGAAGGGAGGCAAACACGTATGTTGTTAGCATGATTTCTGCATGATTGCACCATGGTCATTGGGCACTGC
>NW_017306724.1:957951-958258 GCF_000935625.1 Nanorana parkeri
CTTTTAATTTTGTGTAGAACACTTTTGATATACTTATACATGAAATAGTAAATTCAGTAAAGCAATACACTGATTTATTGTATGTACCGACCACAAAAGTCATTTAACACAGGATCGTCTGCCTTTTGACAGCAAGGGTTCACTTTAAGGGGTTCATTGATAAACAATTTGCAAATTTGCATGTACAATGATTCTGTGTGAAGGGAGGCAAACACGTATGTTGTTAGCATGATTTCTGCATGATTGCACCATGGTCATTGGGCTCTGTGATTTTAGATATTTTATATATATATATATATATATCACA
>NW_017306724.1:958414-967909 GCF_000935625.1 Nanorana parkeri
TATATATATATATATGTGTGTATTGTAGCAGGTCATCATGTAGAGAGCCAGGAGTGGTCCTGTCTGGGGTTTATGTGTCGCCCAGATTCCTCAGATCCGCACCTGATCCGGACCTGGAGTGGGACTGTCAGTATGTTAGCTGCAGTGCAGTGCGTTTTTGATGCGTTTTGCGTTCCCGGATCGTTTCCTGACCGTACAAAATGTGACATGCAGTATTTTTCTGTCGTAACCTGAACGGACTGCGCACGTGAGAACTGTAGCCCATAAAACACATAGGGATACATTGGGATGCATTTTTAGTGCTGGAGCGTACGGATCAGGTCAGCACAGAAAACGGACGTCGTGTGAACAGGCCCTTTTGGTGCCCATAGACCTTACAATAATCTGCAGATTTTCTGTGGTCAGATGGAAAACGTGCAACAGATTGGCCCAGGTGGAGATTACTCCATCCACACAGTTAAGTGTAGATGGAGGAATCTGTTGCACCTTTTCCATCTGACCACAGAAAATCTGCAGATAATTGTAAGGTGTGTGGGCAGCTTAAGGTGTATGGCCACCTTCCTGGAACCTCTAGTAAGCCCCGGGTTTTACACTTTGCCTCAGTGGCAATTTAGTGCAGGTGAGGCAAACAGACAGGGCTCTGGAGCCTTGGGAGCAAACAGTCTCTGTCTGCTGGAGCACAAGGTTGGTCATTGTGTTTTGCTGAAGCCTGACAAACAATAGGTTTGTACAGGTTGTTCGTCGGGACTATATTATGTGTAGTCGGTGCTGGGACATGGCTAGGACATAATTTTTTTAATTTGTTTACTTCATTTGAGCATAGGGTTGCCACCTTTTCTTCAAGCGAAACCCGAACACTCCAGCAACGCACGGTCATTTTTGTGGTAGAATGGGTCGCGGCTTGTTCAAATGTAAAAAGTGCCGCCCATTCATATGTATATATCACAGTAGAGACTATTTTCAGTGGGGGGCCAGTAGCCCCTATCCTAATTTTGGTTGCCCCTGTCTGCCTGACATCTTGTGTCCGGGTCTCAGCTGACATGAAACCCGAACACAGCATTCAAAAACCCGAACTGTCCGGGTGAATCCTGGACAGGTGGCAACCCTATTTAAGCACTGTACAGCACTGTATATAGCCTGTGTGATGCACCAAGAAATGTACCACTGTTTGAAGACAGGTCACTGGTCTGGTCTCTAAACCTTTTCAAGAATGCTCACCCCAGGGAGCAATTTCACCTGCTACCCATTCCCCAGCTTAACACACACACACACCCCATTTGTAGGGAAGCCGGTTGTTTACCACGACAGTAGAAGTGATTTGTTTCTGAAGATACGGGGAAACAACGCGATTTAACAGCCTTTGAACGTGAGATGATTGTTGGCGCTCGGAGCCATGGAGAGAGTATCAGCAAAACAGCAGAATTCGTTAAATGTTCAAGAGCAGCTGTTGTTAAAGTGTTTTAAAGACCGGACTGTCAGCCGAAAATCTGGGTCCGAACGTGATGAGACTCACATTGCGACCCTTCGTTCTCCGCACTGAAATCATCTGTAGAATTTCCCGGCGGCCCTGGCCGGGTCCGCTATTAGAGACGGATTATACAGAATGACTCTGTTTTTATTAATGAAATACGGCGCTCTCTAATTTGCCAGCTTTATAACTTGGCTAATACTTGGAAGCTTTCGCCTTTCACTCAGATTTTATTGAATTTTAATATGAAAGCAGAAAATGAAAAGTAATTAAATAATTTTTGTTCACAGGTGTGAATAAAGGGAGACGGCACGGTCCTCACCCTAAATGACCCATGGAGGACCTAGAATGGGCGGTATAGTGGTGACTGACCCCTGTATTTTCTGTTCTCGTGTCGTCTCTCCTCTTTTTGTTTCATATGTGTTGTTCAGTATATTATGTTCGCTGGACGTTCACCGAGCAACTGAAAAAAAATTGTGAACCCTGAACATCGCGTCTGAAGCCTAATGAAGTCTATGGGAGCCAAATCTTGCTATATTTTCTGGCCTTTTCAAAGCCAGTGTGCAAGCTTTTGGAAAAAAGGACATGGGAAGCTAGGCACTGCCATAGGGAACATGTACCAATGCAAAGGACAAACAAAAAATACCATTCAGTGGGAAGCAGGTTTTTCTGAAATAAGGCTTAAAGTAGGAATGCACCAATACTAGTATCAGTGCCGATACTTGGTATTTTCGCACACAGCCCTGGTGAGATCCCACATAGGTCTGGTGAGAACGCACAAAGCCCTGGTGAGACCCCGCACAGCCATGATAAGACTGCACACAGCCCTGGTGAGACCCCGCACAGCCATGATAAGACTGCACACAGCCCTGGTGAGCAAGACAGAGCATGCAACTTCATACTATTCTGCTTTAGCTGGAATTTGTAGTGCTCTATCGCTGCTGGTATACTGTATAATGTATTGGTGCAATTCATAGTCCTCTATCGGTGCTGGTATTCTGCACGGCTTTATAATGTATTGCTGAGATTTGTAGTCCTCTATAGTTGATGGTATTATTCTGCATTGCTGTATTATGTATTGCTGAGATTTGTAGTCCCTCTACAGCTTAGAGTCTGTGGCAGAACTACCAGGGATGCAGCGGTTGCAACTAGGACCGGGCCCTGGCACTTCACCACTGTCTTAAAATCAGGCTGTATTGTTTTAGAAAAACTGGCACATGACACACAAAAATAAGTTATCAGTATTTGGTATCGGAGAGTACAGGAGGAAAAGTATTGGCACTTGTATTTGGTATGGAAAAAATTGTATCAGTGCATCCCTAGCTTAAAGGGCATTAAAAACACGCAATTCCTAACACGCTAAGGGGATGCTTAAAACTGCACGTGACGGGGGCGCACCCGTGCGATGTACACCAGTCAAAGTGACATTCAAAAAATTGCTGCTAAATGACATTTTCCAGGTGCTTTCCTGGGTCCATCCCAAAACCCATACCAGCCTTTATATTAGATGAGGGTCTGGTATAGATTTTAAGGGGAAACCCATGCAACAAAATGCATAAAACACCCTAAAAAACTGTATGGGGTCCCCCCCTAAAATTCCTTAGCCTTTATACTTGATGAGGGTCTGGTATAGATTTTAAGGGGGAACCCCATGCAAAAAGATGCATAAAACCCCCTCAAATACTGTATGCCCCCGCTAATTCCTTACCAACATTTATACCGTATATACTCGAGTATAAGCCGTCCCGAATATAAGCCAGGATCTGGTATAGATTTTTAAGATGGAAACCCATGACAAAAAACAACCATTACAAAAAAATAGCATGCTAACTGCCCTCCTCCCAAATCCATACTAGTGCCCTATCCAGACATTCAACGAGCATACCAGATCACATGCACTCAACATGGGGAGGATACCTTGCCAGGGGAGCCCCTAGGCACCCTCAATCTAAACCCAAAGCTCATCCCTAATGATGATACTTTATTGGGAGGAATTTATCAAAACGGGAGCAGACAATATTTGGAGCAGCTGTGCATGGCAACCAATCGGCTTCTCTTTCATTTTCAAAGCCTAACTGAACAAACTGAAGAGAGAGGCTGATTGGTTACTATGGGAAACTGCTCCAGATTCTGCCTGCTCCAGTTTTCTCCAAAATATTTTATTTGACACAAACAGTCACAATGTGACCAAATGAATACAGTACAATATACACAGTTATGTCTGGCTCCGCCCCCACCTTAATAGACTTCTTGCGGAATGGAGTCGTTGCAGACCGCAGAGGGTGAACTCCTGCTCCAGTTTTGATACATTTCCCTCATAGTGTTTGTACTGTGGACCAGTCACTTCCTCTGTTACCACAAGATGGAGCTTTTAAACTGGACATTGCTCATAAAACACAAATTGCTCACTGTGATTGTCTGAACACTGAGATATAGTTTTATATTACCAGAAACTGTGTGTGAATCTTTGAGATCGGAACCAATTCATCCTAAGTATAAATAAGAATGACCTCTGTGGATCTCTTTACTGTGTGAACCCGTACAGACTGGTAACATCATCTAACATGTCCACAAATATCAGTAGCGCGCTCGTATATTTTGAGGGACAGCCGCTGCTCGTCCACCCACTCCTGGGGTACCAAATAATAGTATTTCAACAGCCAGGCTTTCACATAAAAATATACCGATCAGATTCAGCACTCGCCGGAAATGTCAGACCCACATTTCTGAATGTGTATAAATGATTGTGCTACAGCCTCCCCATTCATCGACAGTAGCAACAACTGCCTCGTGCCAATTTTCCACCTCCCAGCTCTTTGATCCCAAGAATCACTCTTGACCTGCACAGATAGATGGGATTACAGCTTTCATTCACCTGGGACTTTCTATTTCTCCTCCAGAATATTGGGCAGGAACCTCATACACCGGCACACTGCCTCGCCGGCAACGTGGTCTGTACTATATACGTGGACATCTCTCGGATGCCTTCTGAAACATGAACTTTAATGGCATCCCAGTCTTGGTCCGCAGGGTTCAATATTGAGTTGGCCCGCCCTTTGCCGCTATAACAGCTTCAACTCTTCTGGGAAGGCGTCCACAAGGTTTAGGAGTGTGTCTATGGGAATTTTGGACTATTTGTGAGGTCAGGTACTGATGTTGGAGGAGAAGGTTCGGCTCGCAGTCTCCACTCTAATTCATCCCAAAGGTGTTCTATCGGGTTGAGGTCAGGACTCTGTGCAGGCCAGTCAAGTTCCTCCACCCCAAACTCGCTCATCCATGTCTTTATGGACCTTGCTTTGTGCACATGCACAGTCATGCTGGAACAGGAAGGGGCCATCCCCAAACTGTTCCCACTAAGTTGGGAGCAATGAAATGAAACAACCCCACCTCATAATCCCCCCTCCAACAAACTTTACACTTGGCACAATGCAGTCAGGCAAGTACTGTTCTCCTTGCAACCGCCAAACCCAGACACGCCCATCGGATTGCCAGACAGAGAAGCGTGATTGGTCACTCCAGAGAACATGTCTCCACTTCTCTAGAGTCCAGTGGTGACATGCCTTACACCACTGCATGTGACGCATTGCACTTGCTGATGTAAGGCTTGGATGCATCTGCTCTGCCATGGAAACCCATTCCATGAAGCTCTCTACGCACTGTTGTTGTGCCAATCTGAAGGCCACACGAAGTTTGGAGGTCTCCAGCTATTGACTCTGCAGACAGTTGGAGACTTCTGCGCACAGTGCGCTTCAGCATGCGCTTACCCCGCTCTGTCATTTTATCCACTCACTTGCCACCCCTATCCCACCCTTCTCTCTCTAGTCCCTACTAATTCATTCTACTTCCTGATCCACCTCCATTTCTCTCTACCAACTTTTCCCCTTCCAAATCCCTACCCTCTCAGTCAGTCTTTCCACTGCCCCACCTTTAGATTCTCTATCAGAGTATATCATGAGCCTACTACTGTGGACTACTGCTGGCTCAAGTACTTTGAGGTAAACGGTCTGTCTCTTATTTCTAATCTGTCACCTATCTGGGTGAGAAAGTGTCTCATCCCATTAAAATTGCAGACACCATAGAAGCTTTCTACTCTGTCTTATACAACCGCCACACTTCGAACCCTCATGCACCCTATAAATCCACTTGGAACAGCTATAATTTCCACTAAACCGGACAAATAGCCATGGCATGATGAATTTACCATCTAATATTTTTAACTCCCCAACACAGACATCCCACTTTCCCCTCAACTCAATCAGGGCTCATATCGAATATATACCTAAGGAAGGAAAATACCCCTTATCGTGTGTCAGCTAATGTTCGATAAAAAGAGATTTTTGAATTTTATACCCTTTTTTGGGGACAGATAGAGCTTTCTTTTGGTGGTATTTATTCAAGGACGGCAAGAGGTGAAAATGGGTAAATGCTCTCTACTCTTTGGCTTCACTAAAGGTGAAGAGTATTTTCAGGCCCATTTCTATTGGAACACGTCAAGGCTGGCCACTATCTCCTGTCCCATCTGTGCTCACTTTAGAATCTTTTTTTAGGAAAAATCCATTTGAGTCATTCAGTTGGGAGGTAGACAATGCAAGATCGCTGCCTATGCAGATAACTTCTTATTCTTCTTGACCAATCCCACCATCTCCCAATTGGGCCAATTCTGTATCAAGTACTTGGGCACCTTCCTCCTGAAAAACACTTGTTACCTTTTTAAACATTCCACCTCTTTTGCACAAAGTCAGAACCCTTCTATTTAAGTGGAATTTGGGGCTGTTGTCATGGTTCAGATGTTGTAATATGAGCAAAATATCCATCCTTCTTAAGTTCCTATGCCTTTTTATTTCTGTCTTTTCATATCCCCTCCAAACACTTGGCTCAAGTGAGCCCCATATGCTCAAACTTTGTTTGGGCCCACAAATGCCCTAGACTTAAGTGCTGTATCCTCTGCCTACCCAAATTCAATGGGGGTTTAGCCTCACCAGGTATCTCCAGATACCACTTGGTGAGCCAATTGGTTAGATTAGTAGATTGGTGCGGGCATACTTATCACAAGCACTGGATTGTTCTTGAACAGGCTTCTTCCAACATACCACTACCATGATGTACAACTCCCATATTTACATATTTACTGAAAACCCATCCTACCATCTATCTATCTATGAAAACCTGCCTGCAAGCCCTCTCCAAATACAACCTTTCTCCTACCCATAACCTTCTCTCTGTATCCAATTCTCAGCAACCCAGGATTCCAGCTGGGCCTCATAAATGGCCTTTTTCCAGACTTTACTCTCCAATAAGTAATACTAGGCCTCTCACTTCCTTCACTATGGATAATAGCCTTTGATGGTAGACTTTACAAAAACAGAAAGCCTTTATGTTCTTGATCTTTGGATAGCTTTGCAACTCCAACATTTCCTTGGCACGCTACCATCGGCTGCTTCATTCACTAGACTACTCGCCCCCTTTGAAAAATTGTGCACAGAAACAGACGCTCTTAGACACTCCCTGTCTATCTTATATGTGCACTTATCCATACTGAAAACAGAACAAGGCTTCTTACTTGAAATTCTGGGTAGGCGATCTACAGATCTTTTTTACACTAGGTCAATTCCAGAAAATACTCCACCTTTCTCCTAAATTCTTCATCTATACCAAACATCAAGATTCTAATCTCAAAATTCTTTATCTGTGGTACAGAACCCCAGGAGCTCAATGCTGGGGATGTGGGACAGACAAGATTTCCATTGTACATCTTTTGCGATCCTGCCCAATACTAAAGGCTTTCTGGACAGAATAATAAAAAGAAATAACTGACTACCAGCTATCGGAGGATCCTTCATTTTTTCTTCTACACAACACATCCATCCCCTTAAAAATATATCATAAATCCATTCTCAGACATTCAATGCCACCTTCTATCTCATAAAAGTGGCAGGAACATACCACCCTTCAGTAACATACTGTATGGCTACACACCCACCTTCATGTGGCTACACAAAATAGAGATTAGACAAATGGAAGGCCTCATTTGGTTTTACTGGGATTTTACTCTTTAAGGAAAGGACACTTATTCCTGTGAATTAAAGGGGTATAAACTCTCTCCACCTAATGACCTGGGGAAACAAGACACACAGATACTCCCCCATACCAGACTCCCCTTTCCACCATAATGCTTTCCCGGTATTCGTAGTCCCCAACCCCCCTTCAGAACCCTTAACCCCAAATCCTATTTTTTTTTCTTCCCCTCCCTCACCACCTCTTCGACCTATAATCCCCCACCTCACCACCAACCACTCCTCACCTCTCCCACCCTATTATACAAAAAATATGACAATGGAAGAGTATTATGGATGTTGGAACTATCGCAAATGCACTTCAGAAGCACACAAAACTCCCCCTTGTCATCATCCCGGTGGATCTGTCTTTAAAAGAAATGTAGGGGATAGTTGTATTTGGGAAGTTTTCAGCCATTTGTGTTGTACTACAGAGTGTTATTCAACTACATCCTTACCTTATACACCTTGTATATGTGCTGTGTACTCTGATCATTGCCATTCTTTGTACAAGGTTCTGATTCTATATAATATATCAGAATATAAAGAACAATGAAACCATCATAGCATAACTCAACGTAAAAACAATTACAGATGCCAGCTCCAGCATGTCTGACATGTTTCATCGGTTGACTTAAATCAATTTTCTAGTTTCCTAGATTAGAGAAGTATGTATATGAATCAGCGACCTTAGATTGTAAGCTTCTTTAGAGCAGGACTGATGTAAATCAGCAGTATGAAAAGTGCTGTATAAATTGATAGCACTATATAAATACCTGCAACAAATAAATATACCAGAACAATACAACAGGAAAACATCAAATATTAGAGTAAGGTTCCATGCACTTGGATTAAAGTGTGTATGTAAACCCTAACCATAAACTCTTTATAGTTGCCCCTCTTTGAGATGTTAAATATACAACTGAAAGTGTTTTTCATCTGTTCAATAGGTGCAAAAAATACCTGTTTTATCCTGTCAGAAATCCAGTGAGCATTTAACTTCCTGAGTACTCTGCAGTGCTATCTCAGACAATGTTATCAGCCCTGTGCAGCTCCCTTTGAACTGCAGAACACCTCCCCCTCTAGGTTATGGAGATGTGGATGAGGACTGCCTGTCCTAGGGTGACAACGTTTCCTCAAAGAAACAGTACAGTGGGGGAGTGTTGTCGCCCTAGGACAGGAATTGTATTTCTAGCAGCATCGCTAGGTTAAAAGAAAGAAAAAAAGTCTGAAAAAGAACTTCAGCTAACACATCAAAAGGATTAGTAAAACGGAAATACGAAAATGTGGAATAGACTGCCCCAGGAGCTACACAATGCAGGCAGCGATTGCCGGCAGCCCCATTGATTTAAATGGGGGAACATCTGCGCGGCAATCGCAGAAAAAAGGAACAAGTACCTTATTGTGATACAAGATGCTCGGCTGTTTTAGCCGTGATCGAAAGCTCGGGCGGAATTGCAGCGGGAAACCGCGACATAAGCCAAATCCGCCCAGCACGACTGGTGTGCCATTAGAAAATAATGGCACCCACACCGAGATCGGTTCACACTTTGGCGACTCCTGACCGTGCAGCAATCCGCTCGGAATCGAGGTGTCGCCTAGGTGTGAACCTAGCCTTATAAGGGGATTTTATGGATCAAAGGTGGGTAAGCGTGGGCATAGCATTCTGTTTTAGGTTTTTTTTTTTTCCCCCCTTACCTCTGTAGGTTGAACTTGATGGATTTGTGTTTTTTTTCAAACTGACTAACTATGTCAACTGACTAACGATAGCCTTTAACCCTTTCGCTGCCAAGGACGTATGGCATACGGACCTACAAAAGTGCTTCCAGCTGGCCAGGTCACTATGCCATACGGACCTGGCATTTACAGTTCTACTATCAGCTTATAGTAGAACTGTTCAGCAGACTGTCCCCTTTAAATTAATAGCTGTCATCAGCGGCTCACAAGCCGCTGATGACTGCTATTATCAAAAAT
>NW_017306724.1:968099-1021967 GCF_000935625.1 Nanorana parkeri
TTTGGTGTGTTTTAACAATTTATTTGTGTATTTTTATCGGTTTAATATTAATTTGAGAAACATTTGCGCAATTATCGCAGGGCCTACAAATTTAGTATCACCATCTTTTTATTCTACCGGGCCTGCGCTTTCAGAAAATATATGGTTTGGGGGGTCTTTTACAAATGCTAGCAACGCAGCAGTTGAAAATCAAATCAATAGGAAAAAATTGCAGAAAATTCAAAAATGGCTTGGCCAGCTGATTTGAAAAATGTTCCGGAGGGCTTGGCAGCGAAAGGGTTAAACCACCTGAAGCTTCTACATATCAGGAACACAGTTAGATCTCTGAGTTCCAAGGCCTGCAACCTTGCTGTACCCACTATGACTTTCAGTTTGCAAAAATGTTTGGCAAACTAATTCTCATTTCCACAATCAATTTTGAATAAAGATTGATTGTGGAAATGAGAAAACATTCAGTAATACAAATATGGTGTGTTAAGTTTTTAGTCAACTGACCAAATAAATAGTAATAAATACTCAAAGAAGTTACAAGTCCAAACTTAAAACAGTTTTGCTTTCAATAATGCAGCATAGTCCTTTTGTTTACTTCCCAAGAAGTCGTCTGTGGTAGAATGAAATAATGGTACCAGGCCAGGGGAACAAAAAGTCCAAAATAATTGTCACAGAGAAATATTGAGATGAAATTTTCATCTATTTAGTATCCTCGTAGCAAAGCCATTTCCTCATTAAACCTCCAGTTGGATGGCAGTAATATGTTATTATGTCGAATTAAGCTTGCCTCAAGGCCACATTAAATTCTATAAGTCTCCTTCAAACAATAGAGGCGAGTTTCAGCCGTTTCCAGCAACAGTTGAAGGCTCAAAATGAAATGGATTCCAGTGAACTGTGTCTGTCTGAGATCCAGGAATGTACAATAAAGCATTGGAGCGTCTTCTATGTGCGGCCGCTTGAGGTTATATTCACACAGTGTGCCAGTAATCCAATATTGGCACCATAACTTGCTGTAGTATATACAGTATACTATATGAACTAAAGGTTGTGGACACCCAACCATCACACCTATATAAGCTTGTTTAGGAATTCTATTTCAAAACCATGGACATTAATAAGGATATTGATCCACCTTCTGTGGCTATAACAGCCTACACTCTACTAAGAAGGCTTTCTACAAGGTTTTGGAGTCTGTGGAACTTTATGCTCATTCATCCAAGAGAACATTTCTGAGGTCAGGTACTGATGTTTGGTGAGCAGACCTGCCTTGCAAATGCTGTTCCAATGCATCCTCAAGGTGTTCAGTGGGGTTGAGATCCAAGTTCTGTGCAGGACACTTAAGTTCCTTCACAGCAAGCTCATAAAACCATGGGGTTATTCACATGTATTCACGTAGCTTCGGCTGATGCTTCGTTTGCGGGAGCCCTTCGGTTCAGTCAAACCAAAGGACTGCTGTACGAGCTATTAACTATAATCCGTACAGCTCCCGAAGGCGGCCGAGCCGAAGGCATATGCTTCGGTTCGACTGAGCTGAATTGACAGCTCAGGAAAGGATAAAGACGCTCCCATATTTGTATTTAAACCATGTACTTAGCTGTTTGCCTGGAGTTCAGCTTTAAATTGTACATTGACATTAATAAAATGATATGCAGTATTAGAACCAGCTTGAGTAATCCTTGTTGAAGAATGGATGCTTAGCGAAATGCTGAGGATGGTGACGATGACAGTTATATGACCGTTGCATTAGGTCGCACTTCCATTTGTGAATGCACACAGTGTAAGCAGTGACTTGTGCCCGATTTACGGGTCGACAGCTCTCCCGCTGTGTGGTCTCTCCTCAGGCCTATAACAAGGCATAATATTGAAGGTGATAGGTGATGGGACACTTTCCATCCAACCCGTCAGGTCACAAGGAGCTGCGTGTCATTGCTGGCTCAGACTCACTTCGAAAGCTGACGAATATTGAACGCGTTTCCTCTACGCCCATTTTATCGCTTCCAAGTCTAGGCCAGGTTCATTCTGTCTACAGCTTTGTTTATACTAAATGCAGATTGCAGCTGACTAAAGGAAAACTTACTTTTAAAGGGTTAGTCCAACCAAATCTGATATTGCAGGTTTGTATTTTATATTCTGGAAATGGAGGATGTGGGATTTCCATCAGCAGTAGGCACAGTCTTTTCATATAAGCTTATTTACAGGTGAAACTCGATTAATTAGAATATCGTGCAAAAGTAATTGCAGTAAGTGCTGCAAAAGGGGCCCAAACCAAGTACTGAGTACATATGCATGCTTGTACTTTTCAGAGGTCCGATATTGTTCTATGTACTATCCTTGTTTTATTGATTGCATGTAATAATCTACTTTTTTGAGGTTGTGGATTTGGGGTTCTTGGGGTTTTCATGAGCTGTAAGCCATAATCATCACAATTATGACAAGTCACGGCTTAAATTATCTTGCTTTGCATGTAATGAGTCTCTCTCATATATTAGTTTCACCTTTTAAGTTGCATTAGTGAAATAAATGAACTTTGCACGATATTCGAATTATTCGAGTTTCACCTGTATATGTGTTCACAATATTATAAGCCAGGTAAGGGCCAGGAAAACAAGGAAATACCCTATGTAAAAAGGGTGAAACCAACAGAGTATGATAGGGTGCCAAAACATGTGTGCCTACAGGCTTTAGCACTGAACAGGCTGGTGGTTTAATAGGATGAGACAGAGATCCAGTAAGGGGATAGACATTCTGGGGTTCCCTGATCTGAGCATGAATCAACAGTAGGGGACGACATAGCTTGGAAAGGGCTCCCAAGCCAGTTCTATGCAGATAACTTGGGCTGGTGGCCCAGAGACACTTCACCATTCAAATATCGATCACTAACACACAGTCAGTGATACATGTTGGGTGCTATATATAGTAGATCAGAGCTTCTGGCAGTAAAAAAAAACTCTTCTAGTGCCATCTTTCTTTGTGGCTGTGAGATGACATGTGACCAGTTTCCAGAAGCCACAAAGAAGATGATGCTGTAAGATGTAAAAAGGTGTGTTATGGAAAACCATGTCCTTTTGAAACACCCTCCTTTCCACCATGCCCACCAATCAATGCACCACCACGGCACACTTTGCATGATGAATGTTACTTTGCCCATGCAACTCTGACCTTACCATCAAAGAACGGGTTTGTTGTGTTTGCACATTTCAGGCCAAAGGCCCAATGCTCCCCTTGACTAGCCACCAATCCAATTTGCAGTCCGTTCATTTAAGCGTCTAAGTAAAACCATGAGGCACTTAACAAGTTCAACGCTACATCACCTCTAAATATTAATTCAGCACATTTCAACCTCAAAAGCAAAACCAAGCAGTATATACCTTTTTAGAATTTCCCATGGCCTAACAGTTCCACTGCCTCTTTCTGCGACATAAGCCACATACCAGCACCGTCTACAATAGCTAACAGCCTTGGCACCCAATAAAATGAAGAAGAGGAATATTGTATTCATTAGCTTTCCCCAAAAATGTTTACAACGTAGCCACACAAAGCTCTCATTGATGAAGTGATTTTCAATGCAAGCGACAGAGCCACTGCTACAAGCGCCAGGGCGTGACCGCAAGGGGACAAAAGTGTACGGGGCAGGGACATAATGCCTCTGAACCTTTTGTCTTGGATAGCGGCTGCGCTCGACTCATTTTTTTTTAATCACCAGAATTGTCAGCTGGAGATGGCATTGTTTAAGCCTGGCACAAGACGCAGGAAATCTGGTTCAGGTTAGGTGATATAATACTCCGTTTGTGCCTGTTGTCTGTATTGTAATTCGTGTGTGGAGACTGCCCTCAGGAGACCCCACCTCCAGCAGACGCTAATGGAAATCCTGTGTATTGCAACTAATTTACACTAGAAAGACAGCTTGCAAGTCAGACGCCGCGCCGCGTATCTCGGCCCATTGTACAGTCAAATGAGCAAAACGTCCATGATCTGATTAGCTGATGGGGCCATGACTTCACCCTGCTCTGCTTTTTCATTATAAAACAGTCTGAAATCCAAGAGAGATTTCCATTGCTAACTTGATGTCATAAGCCAGAAGTATTAGAAATTTGCTCCAGGCCGATTAAAAAAAAAAAGACTCCTTTTTAATGCCGGTTATTAGCAAATTGTGTCATATTGTTTTTCAAAGCAGTCGGCATTACCTGAAATCTATACTTGGTTTAACTTCTCATAATGCTTAGAAAAATCAGGCTGAAAATAGAAGGTGGGACAACATCAGCATGGCCCTGTTGCATTATCCAAATTTCAGGAGCTGGGAGAAGAGTATTTAGGCAACTCAAGGAAAACAACCATAGACAATTGAAATCCATAGTGTATGTGGAAACTGTTTTACCTGCCAAACAATTTGCATTTTTGTCCATCCGTCCTGAGATTTACACAGTCGTGACAGAGAGCAGAGCCAGGTTGGTGACCTGAATTTTCTCTGCTGCAGTCAATTAATATATATATAGGCTACCTCTCCATTCCCAGTATGAATGCATAGTGAAGGAGCAGCAACAGACCGATGAGCCCATGCTTCTGCTTTCTCTTCCAGTCTGCATGCTCCCTCTTATACTAGCTGGGTTTGATTGACTTTTTCTCAGACTTTTCTCTTTAAAAATGTGCAAAGCAAAATTTAGGAAAATTCAATACAACTGCACAGCTCAAATTCTAAGCACTGCTATTTGCCTGCTAGAAGGGTCAAGGTTAAAATTTGCCTTTACTATCTTAATTATAGAAGATCAAAAAGTCTGAGTTCCAATCTCGCTAAAAACTAAGTGAACCAAAATTATGGGGCACACCCTATTATAGTGTGATGGGAGGAGTGGGAGGGACACATTTTGTTATTGCTTCGTGGGTGATATGGAAAGTACACATTTATAAAAAAAATTACATAATTGGGACTTCCCTAAACAATACAGTGTAGCAAAGGATATGTAGCCCACCACTGCAATCCATAGTATAGTACCGTATAGTATCTCCACGCATTATGGGTTGCTCTTAATTTCTGGTGTACTGCACACATATTGTCCAATAGTTCATAGCTCAGCCTGAACGCGAAACCCAGGGATCTGCCACTAACTTAAGTTGACATGATTCTCATCCTTCATTTTATTAAGTTGTACACTGTTTTCCATAGCACTGTGTGTGCCATAGTTGGGTTATACATGGTCAAATGCTCATGGGGGCTCTTAAGGCACATAGAGCGAGTCTGATCCTCTTGCAACACCTCTCTCTAGGCATGGGGTGACCTCCTGATAAAATAATGCTTTTTAATTCAGACACTATAGAATAGGCCCACTTGTAGGTTAAGTGAGTAGCTTTGCATCGGTGTGCTTTAATTTGGATGTTCAATATTTTCAGGTCTGCAGACTTCATCAAAAATAGCTTGTGATCCTATATTAAAGATCCCTTTTCAGGAGCTTACTGCAATGAGGTGACAATGTTCTTCCAAATGTACTGTTGCATTTTCAGCCTTGTCACATGCACTCCTGAGGTAGACTTCAAGAGGTCCTTGCTCCACTGACCACCAATGTACTGTAAGGGAAATTATTTCCACTGACTCTCAATATAAGGGGCAGTTATCTCACTGGCCCACAATATCAGAGGCATTCTTTTCACTGACCATCAATATAAGGGGTATTCTTCCCACTGTCCACCATTGTAAAGGATATTCCTTCCACTGACCCCCAATGTAAGGGACATTCTTCCTACTTTTGGTAGCCAGCTTGTCTATAGCATGAACTGCCTCATCCACTGAGATTTCTTTTGATGGATCTGACAGAACCAATGTGCCATTTCCCAATCCTGGAGTAGAAACCAAAAAGCTTTCCATCCTGTCCCGACTAAGGTCTTTCCTTCCCAGAAGGTCTGCATAATATGACCCAACGATCTCCAGTATCCTTGATCTGGACTTCACCAGGGAACCTGTACTATCTTTCAGGCCTATGGCCGTCTTAACTGCTATGCCTTGCTTACAGTTCTGGTAAGGATCAGGTGAGTGATATGTCCCATAATCCCTCTCCAGAACCAAGGAGACATGCCAGGCGTATTGACAATTCCTAAGGAGAAGTTTCACCTCAGAGATCTCCCCTGGATCTCCACCATACAAGACAAAACGATCAAGCTTCCTCCACAAATGCTGGTTGGCAATGTACATACCAAGCTGCCTCTTCTTACTTATGGCCTTGAAAAGTCCAACCGTCCTCTGCATCACAAATTCCCACCACCCTTACTTATTGATGCAAAAGTCCAGAACAGAAACCTGTGCCTGAAAAAAATTCTCAAAGGATTGTCTTACTTCCTCGTCATTCAGGAGGGCCAAATTCACTCTCTAGGTACCCCTTCCCCTGGGTGGGATGTCCGAGGTATTCAGAGTCACGGGCAGCATACAGTGATCATAGAACTCCACCAACCTCAACTCAGCAGCCGAGAAAGCAGAGTTCTCCTGTAAAAAAAACCTATCTATCCTACTCTGACCATTCCCTCTCTGAAATGTGAACCCCGTGGTGCCTGGGCAGTGCTTAATATGCACATCTACCAGGCCTGCTTGTCTAACCATATCTCTAAGAAAAACGCTATTGTAACCCAGCCTGTCTATGGAGCCTCTCCTGTATTTAGGCCTAATGATTGTGTTAAAGTCACCTCCAAAGACAACCTGCTAGGATGTAAAAAGCAAGGGCTTGATCTTTGTGAGGAGGCATTTCCTGTCCCATTTTGACTGTGGTCCATAGATATTAATCAGGCGCAGGTCCTTCCCCCTAACAGAGACGTCTAAGACCAAGCATCTCCCCATTTCTACCTCAATTACCCACCGACACGTTACCATATCGGTCTTAAAAAGCCCCGCGACTCCGCTGCAGGGCTCAGCGGCAAGAGACCAAAAGGAGGGACCGCATCTCCACTCCCTTTTTGCTAGATAGACATCGCTCAAAGTATTGAGCCAGGTCTCTTGCAAAAATAAAATCTCAGCATCAAACTCGCTGAGCAAAAATAAGGCCGAATCACGAGCCCTTGCAGATCTAATGCTGGCGACATTAATGGTCGCCATCTTTTAACGGAGCGGGAACTGCCAACAGGATGATTGGGGTAGACGCTTCTTAACCTCAACAACACTCTCATCACCCAAAACAACTCTCTTCAGACTACGTGACTCCCCTTCATCCATAGATGATAAGGAAATGGAAATATCAGACACCATCTCATCCTCTGATAAAGCTGAAAACATATTCTCAAGAGGAACCCCTCCTGGGTCCGACTCAGAGGAAGAAAGGACCACTCTTCTCATCCTCTTCTTTTTCTTCCCCTTAACCCTCTCCCATCAACAGAAACCCCTTCAACAGGTGATGGGACATGGGCACCTCTCCTCCAACCCAACACCTATCCAGCACCTCCCTACTCTCCTGACCACGTTTGTGCTGTTCAGGGACAGGTACCAGAGGTGGTGCAGGCAGAGAGGGAAGACCTGCTAAACCCGCCCCCTCCAGCAGCTTCCGCTAGTCTGGAGGATCTGCGTACAGGAGTTTTAGGAACCACCACAGGAGGGACAGACTCGGGGAGCACATTACTAGGGAGACGGAATCGGACACAACAGACACAGATGGGGCAACACAAGTTTCCTCCCTAGCATCAGCTGCCTCATCCTCCTTATCCAGCCTCTGCAGCTCGGCCTCCCATCCTGGCAAGTTATGGAGTGCCTGTGGGCACTGACTGTATGAATGACCCAGCTGCTGGCACAAATTGCACTGGATCTGGGTGCATTCCCTGGCCAAATGGCCTAAATCCTGGCACAGTGAGCACTTCTTGATGGTGCAGTACAATGCAAAATTATCTTTATCTCCACATTCGTTGCACACCTTAGGCTGACCCTGATAGAAAATGGTCAGTCTATCCCTCCCCAGAAAGGCTGAGTAGGGCAAGTGCTGAACTACATTGCCCAGCACCCTCAATTGCAGCGACACTGTCCAGGCCCCTGTCCATATCCCATGCTTGTTAAGGACTTTCCGCAGTGGGGTGAGGACCTCGCCATATAGGCGTAGCCAGACAACCAGACCAGCTTCCGATATTGATTCATTCCAAACCAGGATGGTTACCGATTTTATCAAAGGCTGCCTTGAAACTGCGTTTGGCACCAAACCTCTCCACTGCTGGAGGCCACGACACTTCTGTATCGCTCCCAAAAAATATCCAGACCCTCCGGCTTCATAAATGATAAATCATATTCAAAACTCCCCACTGGAGAAATTAAAGCAAAAACATCAGAGGCTTTAAAACCCATTTCCAAAATCAACTCAGCCACCCTCCCCCTTACTGGTGGTGCTCCCTCCCGCCTCAACATTCCTCCTCCTGTACCCATCAACTAGCCCTCCACCAAACCTCCCCAAATTCTGACCATAAGGATTTCCAGGATTCCCTCCACCCTCCTTGGTATGACTCCCCAAAACAGAAGCATAGCTCCCCACATTCCTCCATGCAAAGGAAACACCTGACGCAACTCTAGCAGATCTCGATTGTAAAGATAACAGATTGGATGATGAATCCCTTCTCTGCTGAGCAGGGGGAGAAATGTCAGCAACATTAACCCCCTCACCACCATCCACCACCAACACATCCATTACTCCAATATCACCAGGCACATTATTTGCAGGCATGCTCATTATATCTGCTATCTTTACAGCAGTGTCCATATTCACTGCTGCTCCTTCCAGGCATGTCCTCCTTCAGGACCGAGCTTTCAGCTGTGGAAAGTAAAGGCTGTTTTGACACAGCAACAGGTGAATCACTCACACAGGCGACATCCATGGCTGCTTCAATTCCACCTGCAGCACTGTGCTGCTCCACTCCCCCTCCAGCATCAATCAGCTCTGGAACACTGAGGCTCAGGTGCAGCAAAGACTTTACTGCTGGTGGTTCTTTGCAGAAGGCAGCCTGGTGTACTGGGATCTCTCCACCATTACTGGCTTTGCTGGCCTGTACCTCCTCTGCCCATCCTCAGGGATTTCTGATGGATCGTCAGAAAAGGCACACTTGTCTGCCCTCAGGGGTGACTCCATCTACTGAATTAATTTCAGGGTGCCGTGTCGACTCTCAACCCCCTGGCTGGTTGCCGTGGACGATTCCCCTAGCCTGACATGGGGGAGAGGTGCTGAGGCCAATGGACCAGGGTCACCTGTAACCGGTGGTTGCCGATCCACAGAATCAACTGATGTCTGGCTGGCAAATCTTCTTTCATTGTCAAACGTTTCTCTAAAAGCTCCACTTCTGGCTTTCAGCTTCTTCAATAATAAAGATTGTTTATTGACTTTTTCTCCCTTTTAGCTGCACCTCCGGCCTCATGGGCGACCTGTGCTTACTCCAGGCCTGGCAGTATCTGACACGGAGCGATTTATGATCAGCCTTCAAAACTTTCAGCTTCTTCTCAGCTTTTCTTATTGCCATCAACTGATCAACAATCTTCTGACTGTAGACAGTCACATCCTCACCAGGGCCTGGACCCACAGACAGGTCCTCCACCCCCTCCTCACTGGGCCCTGTGTTATCAGGGGGATCTGTCCCAGGGCCTCCCCCAGGATCAGGCATTGTTGCTTGGCCAATCTGGCAGGCAAGGCCCAGGCTTGAAATTCAGAGTTAGACTTACCGGTAACTCTCTTTCCTATAGTCTTCCAGAACAGCTTACGAGAGATAGGCTCCGCCCCTTTTAGTAGGAAACACGTCACCCCTAGTTGTTTTAAATGGCCCGCCTCTCTCCTAGCACCACGGTTGTATCGAGAACCGTAGGAAGACCCTGTAATGACAGGAACCAAAACAACAACAGAATATCACATTGAAATCACATTTCACCACCATGTGTCTTTATTCAACCTCAAATACTATGTAACTATGTAACTTACATAACCAAGGGCGGGAATCCAGCTGTTCTGGAAGACTATAGGAAAGAGAGTTACCGGTAAGTCTAACTCTGAATTTCCCCTCATCTTCCAGAACAGCTTACGAGAGGATAAACAAGAATTTACCCACTTAGGGCGGGACTGCGGCTTGGAGCACCTTTCTCCCAAACGCCTGCTCTGCTGCCGCATTCAAATCCAGTCGGTAATGTCGGACAAAGGTGGAAAAACTCGACCAGGTTGCGGCTTTGCAGATCTGCTCCGGAGTGGCACCAGCTCTTTCTGCCCACGAAGTCGACAATCCCCGGGTAGAATGTGCATTCAAAAAAGGTGGAACACTAACCTGCTTAGCCCCATAAGTCTCCTGAATACACAGCTTCACCCACCTGGCTATTGAAGACTTCGAGGCCTGTTTCCCCTTATCTTTCCCTGAAAAAAGGACAAAAAGAGCATCAGATTTCCTAAATGGTTTAGTCACCCTAAGGTACTCCACCAGACACCGTTTGATGTCTAGATGATGAAAGCCTGCCTCTTTCTGATTAGCCGGACTACTGCAGAATGAAGGCAAAATGATCTCTTGAGATCTATGAAAGTGTGACGACACGTTTGGTAAAAAAGCCGGATCTGTCTTCAAGACCACCCGGTCCTCAAAAACCGTCAAGTACGGTTCCCTTACAGACAGAGCCTGCAATTCGCTAACTCTCCTAGCTGAGGTTATAGCAACCAGGAACACCGTTTTCAACATAATCATCTTGATCGGAAGAGCAGACAGAGGTTCAAAAGGGGGAATCATCAGACCCTGTAGGACCAGTGACAAATCCCACTTCGGAATGGAACAACTTGTAATTGGCCTAATTCGTTTGAGAGCTTTAAAGAACCTACTCACCAGTGGATCATTAGCAAGGGAGTACTGAAAATACACGCTCAGGGCCGAGACTTGGACTTGCAACGTGCTGATAGCCAAGCCCCCGTCAGCCCCTTCCTGAAGGAAATCCAGCACAGATGGAATATTCGCATCCCTGTTATGTCCATAACTTATGGCTGGATAATAAGGTGCCAATCACCCTGGAAGACAGACCCTTGTTTTTTAGAATCACCTCCTCAGATAGAAGGCATGGAGGGACAGTCTGTCTACTGCTGGATGCATGACCGGCCCCTGTGATAACAAGCCCTGGCTGAGCGGAAGTGACCAAGGCGGTCGGCCCATCAAGGACAATACCGTCGTAAACCACTCTCTCCTGGGCCAAAAAGGTGCTATCAGTATCAAGTCTGTCTGTTCTAGAAAGAACTTCTGTAGAACCCTCGGAATTAAATTAATGGGTGGGAATGCGTAGCACAGACGATAACCACATGGATGCGAAAGGGCGTCCACTGCCACTGCGTTGTCTGCTGCATTCAGGGAAAAAAGTGGCCTAATTTTGCATTGTCCCGTACAGCAAACAGATCCACCTGTGGTAAACCCCACTTCTGAGTCAGGAGGTCGAAGACTTCCTGATCCAAGTCCCATTCGTCCTGGAGAACTTGAAACCGACTCAGATAGTCCACCAGAGTATTCTGCGTTCCCTTTAGGTGCACTGCCGAAAGGGAACCCAGATTCACTTCTGCCCAAAGGAAGATTTATTTCGCTATCGACTCCTGGTTCCCCCCTGTTTGTTTAGGTAACACATAGTTACCTAAACATATTGTCCGAGAGCACTAGCAGATGTTGATGCCTTATCTGACCTTGAAACGGCAGGACCGCATTCAAAACCGCTCTCAGCTCCCTCCAATTGGAGGACATTCTTGCCTCCTGCTGGGACCACTGTCCCTGAGCCATCCGATCCTGCAGGTGTGCTCCCCATCCCCAGGCACTTGCATCTGTGGTCAACCTTATGGTAGAAATGACCATTGAAGACCCCCTGACAGGGAACTTCGGTTCCTCCACCACCATAAGCCCCTCCTCACGGAAGGAGGAACAATAACCACAGCATCCAAGGTATCCTGTGAATGGTCCCACCTTTTCAACAGGAACCCCTGCAGACTCCTCTGGTGGAATCTTGCCCACTGAACAGCCGGTAGACAGGATGTCATAATACCCAACACAGACATGATGTCCCTTAAGGACCTGGGACAATTCGTCTGTAAGTGGCTTACCGCATTCCCCACTGCTCCCCAGTATCCAGGATGTACCCTAGAAACACCGTCACTTGAGAGGGGACAAGATTGGACTTTTGTAAATTCACTACCCATCCCAGTTCCTGCAACCAAACCTGCGTAACTTCCAGGTCTCTGGTGCATTGAGCCTCTGAGCTGGCGGACAGTAGAATGTCGTCCAAATAGGGGATGATGCAAATCCCCTGCAGCCGCAAAGGAGCTATTGCCTCCCCTAAAACTTTCGTAAAAATGCGAGGGGCCGAGGACAGCCCGAAAGGAAGTGCTCTGAACTGGTAATGTACCACCGTCTGACCTACTCTTACCACCAGGCGTAAACATTTTTGTGACGTCCTGTGAATGGGTATGTGGAGATAGGCAACCCTTAAATCTAGAGTCGCTAAAAAGGAATCCTTTTGCAACAGATTCCGGACCGAAAAGATGGAGTCCATGCGGAACCTCTTGTACCTGATCGCTAAATTCAAGAGTTTGAGATTTAGGATCAACCTGTACTTCCCTGACGGCTTTTGCACAACAAATACGTGAGAGTACAGGCCCTGACCCTTCTCCTGATCCGGAACCTGAATAAGCACTTTTTGATCCACCAACTCTCCCAACAGAAGGCAAAGAGCGTTTGCTCGAGATGCGTTCCTCGGGAGATTGGTGATCAAAAAACGATGGGGTGGGGGGCTGCAGAATTCCAGCCTGTACCCCTCTTGGATTAGATTGAGGATATAACGATTGGAAGTAATCTCCCTCCAACGAGGGAGAAACCCCGCTAGCCTTCCTCCCACCCTCACACAGAAGTCACTGCTGTTTTGGAGCTTGGGAGGGAGGGTTAGTAAAAATACTCCCCTTCCCCTTGCCTTTCTGCCCCGTCCAGTGTTTTTTGGGCTGTTCCCCCTTCGTATTCGGACCCTGGTTTCTGGGCCCTTTTAAAGAATCTACAAAAGGGCTTCTTGTTGTTCTCTGGAAAAGACTTCTTCAACGGGAGATTGCAAAAAGTCTCAATTTTGAGGCCGCATCCCCCTCCCAGGCCTTCAACCAAATCGCCCTGCGAGAAGAATTGACCAAGGCTCCTGTCCTAGCGGCCATTCTGACCGAATCGGCTGAAGCATCTGCCATAAAAGCAACGGCCTTGAACAGCATTGGAAGGGAATGTGTGATCTGTTATCTCGGCGTACCCGCCAGCAAGTGATTTTTCAACTGGGTAAGCCAATATTCCAGGTTTCTGTAAATACAAGTTGTTGCCAAGGCAGGCCTGAGACTTGTGCTAGCAGAGTCCCACGCCCTTTTAAGTAGTACCTCAGCCTTCCGGTCCATAGGGTCTTTTAGTACCCCCATATCCTCAAGGGCTAGGTCTGATTTTTCTTGAGACCTTTGACAACGACGCATCAATTTTAGGAACCTTGTTCCACGGCATTGATGCATCTTCAAAGGAAAAACGTCTCTTTAGGCTGTTGGAAAAAAGAGGTTTCCTCTCTGGTTCAGCCCATTCCTTACAGATTGCAAGTACTTTGTGCACCGGGAACATTTTGGCTTTCGGCTGCTGAAGCCCCTGGTACATCAAATCGTGCCTAGAAAGCAGCACTTTTTTCCTCCTGAATATCTAGGGTATCATACAAGGCACCCAACAATTCATCTACCTCTTCTAGAGACAACTTATACTTAGAGGTAGGAGGACTAACGTCTTTGTCACTGTCCTCTTCAGCAGATGATCCCTGATGAGAGGATGCAGCGACGCTATACTCCTCTGGCTCCCTCTGACAGACCTCTCCTGACCCAGACCCTGTCTGGAGAAGCTGAGCCTGAGCCAGAGGCCCGGGCATCAAAACCTGTGTTGCATATCAGGGATCTAAAAGAGGAAAAGGTAGAGACTAGTTCTTCTCTAACAGTGGACAACAAGCCACCGCATGCTGAGGCAGTTTCTTCCCTGCACACTCCTTCAATGCATTTTTGACAGAGGTGTTTCTTCCATCAGTTCCCAGCTTCAATGAGCAAAGAGCACATTTCCTTTTTGGGACAGCCTTGCCCTTAGAAACCTGGACCTGCAACACAGAATAGTAGAAGAGGCAGAATTAACTCTATGCTAACCGCATGTAGAAAAGTCATAGTGCCCCCTCAACACCTTAAGCCCAGCACCAAGGAGCCCCAGGTGGAGGAAAATAGCTACAATCACAACTACAGGGAGGGAATACATAGAAGTATCCACCTACCTGAGCAGAGCTGGTGCCTGAAGGACCTGTATCCATCTGTGCAGTCTGTAGAAGAGGAACAGGATCCATCTTGGGGAAAACGAGTACTCCCCCGGCGATCTCTTACAGAAAAGCCTGTGAACACGCCTCGTGCACCAGCCAGGCCCATCCCCCTTCCTCTGCGCCGGAAATGAGGCCTGGAACGCAAGGCCGCAGCGCCCGGAAGTGCGTCACCCGCACCGGAAGTGATCTAGTCGGCCATCCGATCCGGCCGTGGAGAACCTCCCGGAATCCCCAGACCGGCAGCCCCTGACTGCTGAGCCACTCGGTCCCAGGATTCAGCCAAGGGGGTAACGCAGGATCCGGTGCTGGCCCTCCCCGGGCACTGAAGAGGACGAAGGATCCGGTGGGGAATCCCCAATTGTCAGAGGAGCGCACCGGCGGCCTACTAAGATACTTCTGACCCTCACAAGGGTCCCACTGAGAGGGAACACTGGGTACCTTTCCCACATCCCCCCCACCATTCTGGTGACATGTCTCCCCCTGAAGGAGGAAACACAAAAACTGAGGAGCTAGGAGAGAGGCGGGCCTTTTAAAACAACTAGGGGTGACGTGTTTCCTACTAAAAGGGGCGGATCCTAGGGTGACGTGTTTCCTACTAAAAGGGGCGGATCCTATCTCGTAAGCTGTTCTGGAAGACGAAGGGGAAAATGCTGGTTCTCGGAGAGAGCTCCTTCAGTGTGTGCTTCTCCTCTTCCCACTAACCACCAATGTAAGGGACATTCTTCCCACTGACCCCCAATGTAAGGAGCATTCTTCCCAATGACCACCAATATAAGGAGCATTCTTCCCAATGACCACCAATATAAGGAGCATTCTTTCCACTGACTGCCAATGGAGGGAGCATTGTTCCCAATGGCCACCAATGTAAGGGGCATTCTTCCCACTGACCACCAATGTAAGGAGCATTCTTCCCACTGATCACCAATGTAAGGAGCATTCTTCCCAATGACCACAAGACAGACCTCCAACATAAGGGGCATTCTTTCCTCTCACCACCAATGTAGCAGGGCATTGTTTTCACTAACCAGTGTAAAGGGACTGCTCTCCCAGTGACAAGCAATGGGAAGGGCAGGCATTCTTCCCACTTACCAACAATGTAATGGGTTCTTCTTTCAAGTGGCCTCTAGTATAAAGAGTTACCTCACCCGCTGAACACCATTGAAAGGGGGGCCCTCCAACACTCTTCACCAAGACCCTTCTCCACTGACCATCAGTAACAGGGTATTCATTTAAATGACTGATGTAAGGGGGCTTTTCTCCACTGACCACCAACGTAAGAGCACTTCATTAACCACCAGTGTAAGGGGACAATTGACTGACCATCAACTTTAAGGTACAATGTTCACAGTCTGCATGTCTTTTTGGTCAAAAATGACATGCAGACAGTGAACAGTAGTAATCATGAGTCATCTTTATCATTTCCGTTCATGATTACTACTGAAAATAATTTAGTCATATAGTGCAGGGGTGTTAAAATATTTATTCTGAGTGGCATCCTAAGTCAATTTCCAATAGAAGGTGCATGCACCATATTTTGGCAATGCACTATACTGTTATGCATGTTAGCATGTTGCTGCATGAAGGTGCCCAACACATTACATGTGTGTGGCAGCTACATGCATTGCTGCAACACCACAGCCCAAAGAATTGGTCCCATATTGGTTTATTTAATATCGCATCTCTAACGTACTGATCGTGCTAATGTACCATAAACGGTAAATATGATACTCTTTAGTTGGGGTTTCCCTGAGATATGAAAATAATAATTTAAGGGTTCGTCCTCGGTAAAAACATTGATAAAAGCTGATCTACCACATTACAGCCAGCTAATGTGTCTTCAAGCTTAATTTTAATTTAAGGAAAAAAAGAGCAAACGGTTTGTTGTACAATCTTTGGCGGTTTTTCTCTTTCCTCCATTTGTTTAGGCACGGCCGCGTCTGGAAAAATCTACCCACCTTTCTTCTTATGTATTTTTCTCCATCATATAAAAATAACACAATCTTTAAGGCTCTAATTATTTCCATCCAATGTGTTAACGGCGTTGGCCGCCGAACGTGATAAAATTGTCCTAATTATGATTTTCCTGTTCCCGCGTACGGTAGGGCTGACGGTGTTGGAGGGTCCCAGTGGACAGTCATTTTTGCCATAAAAATGTTTCAAGACTTTTAAAAAGAAAAAAGTAATTGTTACACAAGCCTTTTTAATAACCCAATGTTATTAGAATTCACCTTTCTGCTTCGACCAACAGCCAGCTTTGAATTTCTAAAACGGATGAATAATTCAAATTCTTCTTTTCGGCAGCCAGGGCAACAGTACTTTGTTCATAGGGCATTGAAGAGCCCCTCCCACACCTCATTGAATTGGCTTATATCTTTGGAAAGCCATCCTTGAGCTACAATCGTGTAAATTGGCCTAGGCTGAGATTATCAGGGTTATTCACTAAAGGGTGAAGAGTTTGGAGAAGGCAGGAGAAGTGAACAATGTAGGACAACACAGCTGAACAGGAAAGGGAGCTGAATTGGAGAATTGTTTTGAATCCTCTATTTTGGCCTAGGTTGTTCACTTCTCCTATCTTCTCCAATCTCTTCACCCTTTTGTGAATAACCATGCATGTTATTAGTCTACTGCAGGCAGGAAGAAGCATTTGCTCAGTCTCCTCTCCCCTTGTGATCAGACTGCAACTTTGTAACAAGTCAGCAGGTAACAGTCTATGGTAGGGGCTGATCAGACACTTGTGAATGCACCCAAGAACAGCACAAGCACCGTAATTGTGTCATTTCTGAGCTGGTGTTCTATCGAAAGTTCCAACTCGTCGAGCTCTCCAACAACCTGACTTCTGGTTTAGTTAGAAGTAAGAGGTTTGGCAGAGAAGGCTCTACTGCACATGCTCCACCCGCGGCATTCCCCTATACACATACTACACGGCAATAAAGTATTATAATGAACTAGGGTCAGACTAAGCCAGCACCTTATTAATCTGAGTTGCCCCACTCAATATGGCCACAAGCGCTGGGGCAACGCAGATTAATAAGGTGCTGGCTTAGTCTGACCTTAGTTCATTGTAATTATTTATTGCTGTGTAGTATGTGGATGGGGAAATGCCGTGGGTGGCACACGTGCAGTAGAGCTTTCTCGGCCAAACCTCTTCTAACTAAACCTAAAGTCAGGTAGTTGGAGATCTCGAGGAGTTGGAGTTTGAAAGAACACCGGCATCTCAGTCCAGGAAGTAGATAGTGATTTTGGATGATGGCTGAACAAAAATGGCTCAGAAAGCATTGTTGGGGGGAGTACTGTGATCCCTGTGCAGGGTTGCCAACCTAAAATTTTATAGACGGAAGGCAAAAAAATTCCAGAAACACCGTGTGGCCGAAAGAGGCATGGTTAAATAGGTTCAGTATCCAAAATGAAAAACCTCACATATACGTTGTTATTTTTTTACCCCAAAAAATTCAATTGCTCCTTTATGGCTGTGCAACAAGTACAAGTTTCACATAGACACATATACTATAAGTCTCCTGAATATGATGTGTGGCCCCTCTGGACATTCAAGCATTCCATCAACCCGCCCTTGCCTAATAATAGAATGACTAGCAGGATTAAACTTTGGTAATAAGAGAAGAAATTCAAAATGGCGCGCATGTCCTGACTATACATCTGCTTTGGCAGCAAGCTAATAGGAAACAAGTCTGTTCTAGCAAGTACAGTGCACATATACCTGGCTATTCAGTGTATTTTAGAGTCCCTATGATTTACTTGCAATATTTGACTTTTGGTGCTGTCCCCCGCAGAAGGTCCCCTCTGCTGCTGGGTGGTGCTCTATATCTAACCCAGGGGCATCCAACCCCTTTTAGTAAACATAGGTGTGATGGACACAAACCCTGGGGGTGCAAACTCACGGGGGCAATGTTCTGTGCTGCAGTAAGGATCGACCACAGAAGCCACACCAGAGCAGCTAAAGGACATGAGACATCACCAGAAGCCTCCTGGATGTAAGATTATACAGGTGAAACTCGAATAATTAGAATATCATGCAAAAGTAATTGCAGTAAGTGCTGCAAAAGGGGCCCAAACCAAGTACTGAGTACATATGCATGCTTGTACTTTTCAGAGGTCCGATATTGTTCTATGTACAATCCTTGTTTTATTGATTGCATGTAATAATCTACTTTTTTGAGGTTGTGGATTTGGGGTTCTTGGTGTTTTCATGAGCTTAAAAAAGTAAATTATTACTTGTACATAGAACAATATCGGACCTCTGAAAAGTACAAGCATGCATATGTACTCAGTACTTGGTTTGGGCCCCTTTTGCAGCACTTACTGCAATTACTTTTGCACGATATTCTAATTATTCGAGTTTCACCTGTATTTATTACGGTTGATGGGGGCTGAGAAGGGTTTTAACATGTTCATATATCTTAAAACTTAACTTTTTATATTTTTAAATCCTATTTTCATTTTTGTTGACTGTGTCTTAGTGATGAGATTCTAGTTCACTTCATTTCCTACATGAATGGAAATGAATATTAATCCCTTTTTAGACCGGGTTTCTAATGCTATCCTCTTAGTCATATTGAAGAGATTCTTCTTCACTTCATGACTTGGAGACATAACAGGAAATTATTGGAATTCGCAATGTTTGTCACATGTGATGGAATGGATGGGTGCAAAGGTAGAATCTCCAGGTGATGCTGTCGTGAGTTCTAGTCTAGGATGGTCATCGAACACCAGTCTGTCACCTAGACCAGACCACACAACAACATCACCAGGAGATTCTACCTTTGCGCCCATCCATTCCATCACACGTGAGTGCCAAACATTGCTGTTTATTCCCACTCCCTGATTATTTTCCATCCACACAGTGTGCACCAGTCAGTTGTGCTCCTTCCAGTGGCGTCACAAGGGGGGTGCGGCCCGCACCCGGGTGACACCAAAATGACTCAGTCATTTTGGTGTCACCCCCCCTCTGAAAAGTCGGGCGCTCGGTCATGGACCGAACGCCCGACAGTATCAGGAGAGAGGAGGTGACCCGGTGGAATACCTTATCCCGCCGGGTGACTGTCCCCCTCCTCTCTCTGCCGACGTCCACCATCAAGATGGCCTGCGGCAGGTATCGGAATACTGCCGCGCGTGCGTGATGACGTCACGTGCATGCGCAGTGACGTCTCGGCGGGGTGACACTCGCTTACCGCTCCGGGTGTCACCCAACCTCGCGACGCCTCTGGCTCCTTCCTTTCCCTTTTCATGTTCATGTTTATATTATACAGCTAGACGCATTGGTCTAATAACAAAAGGAGCTGCACACCCGCCTCTGCATACCTCACACATCCCCCCTAAGAGTGCGCTAACCAATCAGTCTTCAATGATTGGAAATCCCCTTTTAGACAGTTGTTACCAGAACAGATGTGCAACATTGGAAGTTTTCCCTTCACTTTCTGTTCGGGTGACAACTCTACAATTTTGGATTCCCATCACTTCCTGTCATGGAGAAAATAATTATGATGGCAAACCAAGGTTAAACCTCCTACTGGAGATGTAAGACATTTTTTTTTTTACAGATTCCAATGATGTCCTCTGTGTCGTTTTTTTGAGTTTCTCCTTTACGTCCTGTCCTAGAAGCATAACAGGAAATGGATGCAAAGGCTCTTTCGGACAGTTTCACCAGAATAGGTGCACAACATGGGAAGATTTGTGCTCGCCTTCTGTTCTGGTGACAAAATTTGGATTCACATTACTTTCTGTCCCATTGACAATGATCACCCTGACAGAGATGCTAAAATGTTGGATTGCCACTATTTGCTGTTTCACCATTACAAATAAAGAGGTTAAATCTCCTACTCAACATAAACATAGAAAAAAACTTGACTGGGGTCCTAACGTCATCCTTCTGTGTCTTGTCGATAAGATTCTCCTTCACTTTTTCTGTTCTGGAATCATAACAGGAAATGAATGGAAATCCCTTTAAGAGAGTTGTTACCTGAAAAGGTTTGGAAGATTTGCCCTCACCTCCTTTTGTGGTAACAACTCAAAAAGTTTGGATTCCCACCACTTTCTGTCCCCGGTGGCAATGATCACCGTGACAATCAGAGATGGTAAATCTCACCATTGGAGATATAGTTAGGTAAAAATAATTGAAAGGGGTTCTTCAACTGGAAACATAACAGGAAATGAATGGAAAACCCATTTTAGACAGTTGTTACCAGAACAGGTGTACAACTTTGGAAGATTTCCCTTCACCTCCTTTTCTGGTGATGACTCTAAAATTTGGCATTCTTATCACTTTCTATCCTGGTCATAATGATCACTAAGGCAAACAGAGAGGGTAAATCTCACCATTGGAGATATATTGTAGGTAAAAAGAAACTAGACAGGGGTTCTAATGATGACTTATGTGTCTTATCCACGAGATTCTTGTAACCAGAACAAGTGCACAACTTTGGAAGATTTTACCCTCGTCTCCTGTATCCTAGAATTTTGGATTTCCACCACTTTCTTCCCCATTGAGAAATATCACTTTCTGTCCCGGTGACAATGATCACAATAACAAATAGAAAGCTTAAATCTTCCAGTTGGAAACATAGCTAGGAACAAAACTTGATAGGGGTTCCAACAATGTCCTTGATGTCTTATTGATGAGATTCTGCATATTTACTGTCCTAGAGCCATAACAGGAAATAAATGGAAATCCCATTTTGGACAGATGTCACCAGAACAAGTATGCGACCTTCGAAGATTTGACCTTTGCCTCCTGTTCTGGTGACAACTCCTAAATTTTGGATTCCCACCACTTTCATTCCCATTGAGAAATATCACCATCAAAAATAGGTTAAATCACTCCAATGGAGAGAAAGGTACAAAAAAAAAAATTCTTTACACATAACAAAAAAAAAGTCTTGTATGACATACACTGTAAATACCTTACCCTTGAGAAGACCTTGGTTGCGATTAACCCATGTTACCTATCTGCTGGCAAAGGACTAACGAATTGAGACTTCCTGGAGCAATCTATCTGTGGTGTGAAAGGTCTTGAAGATAAATTGTTTGTACAACGCATTACTTTTTGTGTGCGTGAGAGATTGAGAACTTAATGTTGCACAAAAAAGTAGGTATCGTTTACCTTACAGAATGTCGTACAACTGTATGTAACCTGACCCTACATGCTAATTATACGGCCGGGGCTGCCAAGTCTCAGGTTGACTTGCTGGCTGTGTCACGGTGATGTGGAGCAGATTGCTACTGTAACTCTTGTGGGGTTTGGTGGAATGCTGAGTTTAGCATCTAAAGTTACATCACACCATCAATTTCAACCTTTTTTTTTCATACACTCAGTTTCTTCAAAGAACCTTAATTCATTATGCCGTTTCCTTTTCAAGGCAGTGTACATGTCAGGATCATCGGCACATGCCAGAGAAAGGAGGTCACACAGAGAGTCAGCTGGAGAAAAAAATAGCGACCATGACCAAGAAATATGGGGAGTTTGTGGGTTCAGTTTTGGAACCATTTCCTGAGAAACTCGGTGGAAGCGTTGAAATGATCTGACTGGTGTAACTTTACTTGTAATAGCGGTACAAAACACAAATGAGATGACAGTTTATAATAATGTAATAAGGGGATTGTGCGGAGATAGAGCAGTAGGGAAAGGCAAATAAGCTTCCGTGGTCAATTATTAGAATGGCAGTGTATAAAGAGGCCAAGTCAGGCCCCTAAACCAAATGCAAATGGAAAGGCACTACTAATAGAAGAGCTACCATACTCCCCCAATCAATGCCCTGGGTCTCCTAACTTCCCTCTGTTCCAGTTCTGTTGTAAGGCTCTTTGTGGTCGCAAAGGGGAGTGATGACATGACTTTCTCTGTCATATGACAGGGATCAAGCTTATTGATTGGCTGCAAGATCCCAGCACTGCCCCATGGGAGGCGGTAACAGTTCCCCCAAACCTGAATCCAAGTATTGTTGCAGGCTTTTTTAGCTATCACAAGCACCAACATGCAATAAATTGCAGCTTACCATTTATTAGATGTGATTACATACCCTTTAGGGCCCATTCACACCACATCCAGATTACCTCCAGACCAGACGGTTTCCGGACCCAAAATGCATCTCAATGTATCCCTATGTTATTTATGGCCTCTGTTGCCACCAGCGCAGTCCGTTCCAGACCAGAAAAATACTGCTTGTCCTATTTTGCCTGGTCTGTAACGCATCAAAAACGCATGCAACACACCTGTAAGACCATTTTAAGCTAAAAAAAAAAATTCCATTACAATTGCGGCAAAACGCGGAAAACATTCAATGCACTATGTTCCATATCTAATCCTGATGTGGTCCACAACATGGTGTGAACCCAGCCTCAAACCATATGAATAAAATGTGGCCATTCTATGGTTTATTTCAACCCCTGTAACTGGCACTTTTGCTGATCAGCTTGGACTTGTAATGCACCTGGTTCTATGACGGGGAAATGGATCACAGCTGCGGACTCGGTACAAGGATTGGAGTTTGGGTATGGCAATCAGGCTTGAACCACAGGCGTCTCTCTCAATCTCAACGGAGAGTGAGGGGTTCTTGCAGCATTTGCCACAATTAAGGTAAGAAGGTATAGACTTTGTATTGGTTATTTAACTCCTAACCAAAACGGTTCCGTGTACACAGGGTTAGGTTCAATGTATGGTTAACAGTCTTAATCCAGGTAATGATATAGGCACAAGTGGAATAGGAATTTATACAAGCCCGCCAATATTTACTACAGATAGTATTGGATCCTTTGCTAGAGGGTATTGATTGTGAGACAATTCTAATATGCAAAGTACCAATTCCCCCTCTAGTTCCAATACTTGCCGGTTTAGGTGCAGACAGGTGTGAGGTAGCTTGAGGTCCAGAGAGTGAGAGGTCCGTGAGTCTCTGTAGCAGGTGCAGGGCATCCAGCACAATAGTGAACGCTTCCATAGCGTTCAGAGGATCTTTTTATAGTCCGCGGAAGTGAAATGGCCGTGACGTCACTTCCGCATTCCACGTTGGAGAGCAGGGAAGCTCCCCCTCTGAGCGGAAAGCGGCCTGCGTGACGCGGTCGATGTGTTCCACGCTGGAACGCATCCGGCTCGCGGCAGGCAAGGACGTTACAGGACTGCATATAGATATTGAGACTATTTGAAATAAAATCATTTAAAAATTTTTTTTTTACTGAATATTCTCATTAAATATATTACCTCTATGCAGTTAACAGAATGCAATTGTTTTCACTATGATTTGTAAACTTTAATAAACTAACAACTTGTTTTTTGGGGGGGTTTTTTCCCCTCTTGTAATTCATGTTCTCCCCTCTTAAGATCTTCAGGCTTTGTTAATCTTCTCCATCATTTATACTAGAGACCAAAACATTGCAAGTGTTCTAAAGTGCATAGAAATAAACAAGTGTGTTTTTATACTTAAGTTCCCTCTTTCCCTTTGATGCTAAACTGAGTCTGTTGGAGCCACAACAGTGAAAAGAGAGAAGTAATATCCAGAGACCAAACCCTAATTTAAATTAACCCCTTCTTGAGGTAATAATCACAGTTTATTAGGCTGGGTTCACACCTAGGCGTATCGAATATGCACGTTTCGTGTCGCGCATTTGTCGTGCGTTTCGTGTCGCGCATTTGTCGTGCGTTTCGTGTCGCGCATTTGTCATGCATTTCATGGTAAAAAAAGCGCGTTTCCCAGGGCTACTTGGCTGTATCCCAATGGAAATGTGCGACAAAAACGCCCCAAAGAAGCTCCTGTACTTCTTTGGGCGTAGGGCGTTTTGTAGCGCGTTCATACGGCCTGTAATACGCCTAAGTGTGAACCATACCCATAGGAAGTAATGGGATTTCGGTGTTTGAGCGTTTTGCAGAGCGTAGGAACGCGCTACAAAACGCCCAGGTGTGAACCGGGCCTTATGGCATTCAACAATCCTCAACTGTATTAAAGACACTAGTGCAAAAGGTGATATGAATTAAAGAAGATCGAATCGAAGACAGCTAGTGAGGGTCGGAATGCCTGCTGAGGTACAAAAATATAATTTTATTCAACAAAATGTTAAAATGCGGGTCAACAAGACAAACAAATAGACCACCACCTGAAACCCAGTTAAAAATTGGTTAAACCAACCAACAACATTCTCCCCTCATACATGCATTCACGGACAAGCTGATAAATATAAATATTCGGGCCGGTGGAGCTCTTTATATTCAATGTTGAGCTGTCAGCGCTTGAAAATAATGTTGCGATCACCACTAGTAGATTGCTGCTGAAGTCAATGAACCCCTCTGCGGGATATTGGATTCTATGTGTCCCAATGAATCAATATTAGAGTTGCACCGTAAATTGATATTTTTAAACCGAAATAAAAAAAATTGTCAGGCTGAAACATACTGAAAATGTTTTTATTTTAATTTTTTCAAATATTGTATTTTTAATTTTTAATAATCTTTTTAATTGTTTTATATTTTCATTTTTTTATTAAATATTTTTATTTTTTTACTTTTAGGGGCTTCGGGGGAAAGAATGGGGGACTAAACAGACCCCTGATATTTGACCCCTGATTGAGTCCTCAATCTCTTTTTCTGTATACCCTGTTATCAATGAACAGGAATCCTCTTCAGTGTTCCTGTTCATTGATAACATGAGAACATAGTATGGTTACTATAACTACAACCATGAATGAACAAGAAGTGATGTAGGAGGTGATGCAGATTACTCCCATTCATTCATAATTAACACTCAGCGATCGCTGAGTGTTTGTACCTGGCTATCATCTCTGACACACACTGTCACAGGAGGCTGATCGAGCGATGTAGAGAGGAGAGCTCAGCCTCCTGTGACAGCGCGGCCTGTCTCCGCCCCCACACTGCTCTGCCGGACTGTGATAGGAGGCTGAGCGGTGTGGGAAGAGACGCCGGCCGCTCACATCGCTCTTGTCCCGCAGCGCTCGGCCGGTTATCACAGTTTCTCTCCTCCCCGCTGGGACACAGAGCAGCGCCCAGCGGGGAGGAAAGAAAGCACGGATGCGCCGATGTATTGGCAGAAAAATTGCACTTTCTGCATTATGCCAAAAGTGCCATTTTCGGCCGATGAATCCGTGCATCCCTAATCAATATAGCTGGTAACAATAATCCAATAAGCCATGGAGTTTTTCTTATTGCGCGGTCACAAGCAGCTTTTCACAGATTCCTGTGTGATCGCAGTCAGCGCCGTTAACTTTCTTGCACCGGGATTTGACTACCTGACATGCAGGTGAAATCTTAGCTAGGTGTCCACTGCCATGACGCGTGTCGCCCCGCCTATTTTCCCAGGGCTTCATCAGAATCTGGCATGGGGCGGTTTTATTGTTGAACTCGCATGATCAAGATTTCCTTAACCCCTGAAATGCTGAGGTGAACCAAGTGGCAATACATTCAAACAGTGAAATGAAAACTAGTTGTACATTAGAGGGAGGGGTGATTGAGGAAGCAAAAGTCGCCATTAACAAATATAGATATAAACTTGTCAGCAAGTCTATGAGGTATTAATAAACTCTTATCGTAAGTACATCACAATATCCTAGTGGTTACCCATTACTAGAGGAAACCTTTTTATATAGGATTATATTTACTTATTTTTAGTAAACCATAGATTATATTTTTCATTTTAGATTTAAAGGGAGGATTTCTTAATTATTCAATGAATAATGAGACCTGTCAGAGCGCAGAGGGGGTACACTTTTTGCATTATGTGGAAGGGATAGCCATTACAAAAATACTTGTCGGTTACATTCATTGTTTAGACCATATGGAGCCATTGTGTTTAATTTGTATATCCACATTTTCTCCTTTTTGGAGAAGTACAGTATTGTAATCACCATAACATTCCCTTAATTTTTATACCTGTTGTTGATCCCTTTATGGTATTTAGTGAAATGCGGTGCAAGGGGACTTTCGTTATTTGTTTTTTATATCCCTAAGATGTTCCCCAATTCTCACTCGGAGTTCTCGCTTGGTTTTTCCAATATAGACTTTTTTACATGCACCTTCAATTTTGTATATAACACGAGTAGTGTTGCAATTTATGAATTGGAGAATGTCAAATGATATAGTTCCTGCTGAATTTTTTTATTTTTTTATTTGTGCACAAAAGGACAGATCTGACATTTTCCTGCACGCAAACATTCCCTTTGGTTTACCAATTTTGGATAACCAGGTCTCCTGGGTACTGGGTCTAAACTCAGAGGTGACTAATTGGTCTCTCTGTGCTGTCATTAGGGGGTAGGGACCCACTATACTTCGAAGTGTGGGGCATAATTGCAAGACGTGCCAGTGTTTAAAGCGTGTTTCAGTGTATTCCAGCCAGATCCATATTGGGTTGTCATGCGGACTCTCTTGTCAGATCTGTCCTTTTTTGTGCCCACAAGTATCTCCTCTCTTGTTCTTCTATTGGCAAATAGATAAGCTTGTTTTGAGGGTTCTGTGGGAATAACCCCTCTCTCTGAACCGTTCATACATGGCCGCTGATTCCTGTTTAAAGTCCTCAGGGGAGGTACAGTTTATTTTATGATGAAGAAACTGTCCTGTTGGTATTCCCTGTGTTAGGGATTCTGGATGGTGATTGCTGGCATGGAGAACCGTGTTCGCTGCAGTAGATTTTCTAAAGGTATTGGTTATCAGTTTATCTTCATTTAATTGGATCCTTAGATCCAAGAACGGGATTTCCTGAGTACTTATTGTGTATGTAAGATGAATATTTCTATCGTTCTCATTTAAATCAGAGATTAATTCTTTTAGTTGGTTTACTGATCCTGTCCACACCAACATGATATCATCGATAAATCTATGCCAGGTTTTAGCATGGCTTTGATACATGTGGTGTGGATAGACCGTCTCTTTCTCCCTTAGCCCCAGATGTATGCAAGCATATGTCAGCGCCCAGGGAGCCCCCATTGAGGTGCCTCTAATTTCTTTGTAATGACACCCGGCAAATTTAAAAAAATGGTGTAATGCAAACTCCAAAAGATCAAGGATAAATTCATTCTGGGCGGCTGAGTTGGGGAAGAGAGACTCCAAGAAAGACATTACTGCTCTTAGACCCCATTCATGTGGAATGGAGGTGTAGAGGGATTCCATGTCCAGGCCCACAACTCAGTTTCAGGTGGTGGTCTATTGGTTTGTCTTGTTGACCTGTATTTTAAAATTTAGTTGAATAACATTTTTATATTTTTGTACCTCAGCAGGCATTTTGACCATCACTTTTTATTTTTTTACATTTAATTTGTATTTTCACCACAAATAACAGTTACATTTGTAGAAAAATACATTTTACAACATTCCATTACAAAAGACAAAAAATAAGAAAGGAACAAAATGAGCGGGGCCCGTTTACAGAGCCAAAATACATATCCTTCATTGTTCAGTTATTTCAAAGCAAATCAAGCTTCCAAATAAACCATGTCTCGGCTCCCTAGCCCGTTGAGGAGTAAGGCATCCTGATATTACACCACGTGGACAACCACTCAAACACCAACGTCCGTGAATGCAAAAACAATTAGTGAATCAGTGCTCTCCAGTCTCCACCGTGCTCAAAGATAAGATCTGGCCGCACTTTAAAATTCATTGTAAATCTGAATAAATAATAAATAAATAAATAATAAATACGTCTACCCCCCAAAAAGGCAAACAATTTCTTCGAAAAGCATTCCCCGGGTCTCAAGAATGATCCACATTATTTAGGTAAATATTCGTTTATTAAAAATTGACCCAGGGCTGCCATTTGTTTTTTGCATCCTTTCATATTTATCATATTTAATAGCAGTCAATTCTTCCATCCGTCTATAGTAATCCACTCTGTTGAACCATTCTTTCAACGTTGGAACGTTGGCTGTTTTCCAATGCAGAGGAATTAACACCTTAGCTGCGTTCAACAGAGTGGGTATCAGCGACTTTTTATATATAGACAGTGGAATTGTAGTAGCATGGAGTAAGCATATCGATGGTAGATGACTTCTAGGTCATCTCTACCCTAGATTGTACTGGGCAGAGGTTTCATAGGCACTCCTGCTCTAAGGGGAACATATGACAACAGCAGCACCAGCATCAAATTGTTCACGCCCCAGGCCAGACACAGGTTCTAGAGCTCTCTTTTCTATCGCATCCGCTGGAAAAATGGGACCACAACATGCCCATGGAGTCTCCTCGCCAGACATCTGAAGCCACTCCAGAGAGACTGGTAGCAGGACCTTGATACCTCTACGCCATCTCAAACTCTAGCAAGACCACTCACACTTTCCCTTTTGGGCCAAACACACACTCCCTCTTTTAAGGTACTATGCTCCTCCTTCGTGCAAGAAATTGCCAGAAGCTTTTAGAGGTGCTCTGCCTCTCTGACATCTCCTCTTAAGTGGCCTGTCCTGATGACTCCAACAAGTGTAAAAGAGGGGCCTACAGACTGGGCGCTCCAATGCCACCTGGAGTTGTTAAGTCAGTTCTCCAGTCCCAGGGGCCTTTCAGCTGTGCAGAGGTGGTGAGCTGAAACTCCCAACTCACCCCACTGGTTCCCGAAACATGCACACAGATTCACCATTGTGACCTTAGACTTTGGCCGGGAATATCTTATCTCTCCAATATAACCGTAGTTTCGGGTCAACCATCTGGCAGATGACCACCACTTTCCTTGACTTGAACAGGCAGCTCGTTAATGTTTCCCCAGGTATAGGCAATACTCGTGGGATTGAAGAGGTTAACACCATACTTTGCTCAAACTCGTTTTACTTAAGGAATAAGGACAGGAACATGTCAAATGTAATTTCTTCTTCAATATTTTAACTGCCCTGTATTCTCTTTTCATTTTGTCCAATTAGGCTTATGCCCACAGGAGGGAATACTCCCACAGAATGTCCAGCTACATTAGCTAACTCACCTATGGCAGAACAGTGGTGTCCTCCCCGAAGGGGAACACCGGGCAACCTGGTGGCTACATCTTGCCAGTTGAGGCCCTGTCCTTCACTCAAGGGTCAGAAATTGATGTTAATGTCGTTCACTCTCTGCTCCCGAACATCTCCACATGCTCCCTCTCAACTACTCTCCTGCTATTTATAAACTATTCGCAGGGAAGGAGACCTCTAAAGGGAATCTAAGGGTACTACACCCACTTCCACTCAGCAACCTAGTAAGAGAACCTTACACTTGCATGTTGCAAAGCAAAAATCCTAACCCTCTTATGACCCAGAACATGTGTGCATGTAAGAAGTTCTGACTTACCTCTGACTTTCCTCAGCTCTATAATCACTGCATACTTACCGTTCAGAAAAGGGTCTGATTCAGTTATGATGTTTACATACACTGCACGGTTTCTTGCCAACGCATCCTTCAAAGCTTTGGAAGTAGACAGGAGGAGGAACTCTCATCGTATACAGTCTTTACTATGTCAGGTTCAGCAAGGAGAAGATGGCTTAAATGCTCTGGGCGCTCCTTAAAGGTGTCTGAAGGCCTTGGCATTAAAATAGCAGCCAAGCAATGTGCAAACCATCTGGACTGGGGCGTGCGGTTTCAGGTTAAATAATTTGTTGGGATGGAGACATTTTTGGTTAATTTTAAGAGACATCATATCCTCCTCTGTGCTGAGACTCTTGATGTATGAGGTGCGTGGTGCCAAGCCGAGACCCAAAGAGCTCCTTCAAAGTGTCACGAGTTGATGAGAGTTGGCCTCCGACGCAAGGAAAATGTCAACAGGTCCAAGCACTTTATACACACAGGAAGCCATGGATCTAGGCATAAAATAATAATAATTGTATACACCATTAGTAATACTCCCTTAAATTCCTCTATGCTGAAAACACACTAACACTTTTTAATGTTCCTCGACGTGCCCCATCAGCTTGAATTATTAGAGAATAATATGTTTGAGACAGGCTGGGGAAGGGAGTTGCCAGCAAATGTTGAAGCCGTCATGTTGCATTGATGTTATACATAAACAGGGTAAGAATTGTGTTACTACACCCAAATTAAAATTCCTCTATAGAATCTCAGAAACAAAATAAAACAATTGCAACTGTTGCAATATTAAGCTTACCTATAGGGTAAGATAGGCAGAGCCAGCTGTCAGTCACGCAGCTGGGCGGATCCCGGCACAATTGTCGGGATCCGCTTCAGCTGCGGCGTCTCAGTATACCACGAGCAGTGACGGGAGGACGCTACTAAGTAAAGCACTGCGTACATTCTCAGCACTATACTGTATAAATACCATGAATGAATAAGTATGCAAGGAAAATGTTGTGCTGTATTGTTCTTTGGAATGCCCTGCCCATGTGCACCTTGCATTGAAAAGCTACTAATAAATTGATTGGCCATTTTATATTCAACAAGAATGTGTTTATTTGTTTTTCTTACCAACAAGTCCCATGGGTAATGGATTTAAACAAAGAGTAGCCGAGGAGCCTAGATCCCCAGGAGAGTTGGGTATACATCTTATCTACTTGCACTTTTGACCTTTTTATAATTTGAGGTCAATTGCTTTGGTTGCACTTGAAGAGTCCGAGCACTGGGAATTCATTCTGCTATTTTATGTATGAGGAGCTTTGAACCAATCATGTACTGAACAACTCAAGGAGGATGACTAAGGGGAAAAACCGAATACTTCAAACTTTTTGCATGATGTTTCAGTATTTGTTAACTGCCGATGGGGAGCAGTATTTGTATTTCCACACATAATATTTGATACCTGATTAGGAAAACATGTTTTTTGTAGCATAAAGAAAAAGTATGTTTAAAGACAAAAAGTCTATAGTCTTTAAATAGGTCAGTCCACCAAAAAAAGTAATATTATAGCTGGAGGAGGAGCTTGGTTTGCAGAATCAGCCTCTGGATTCTTTTAGGTCTTGAATACTCCAACAGTAAGGTCTCCCTGCCCTATTTCCAAACTCTGTTCCTGTCCGCCTTTGACATTTCTATGTTCCTGCTCAGCTGTGTATGTTCTGTTACCCTCTGTTACATTCTCCTTTTATATATCATAAATCTGAAATCCAGCAACAATGGTAGGAACCCTTCATGAAGGGCACAGCAGATGTGCAGAGTCTGGAACCAACAGGGACCCAAAGAGAAAGAAGAAGCTGGTTATTTACCTCTCCAGCATCTACCAAAGCAGTTGCCACATTGATGAAGTACAATGTGTGCAAATAAACTGTAACTACAAACAATTGATTATTAAGAATTTCTCAAAATTGCATCATATTAAATTATGTCGTCCATGAAAACCACATCAAATCCATGGTATTAGCAGGCTTGGTTGTGTGCCAAAAAAACACCTTCATCCCGGGCACCAAAATACAAGACCATTATAGAAATTTGGACCCTACTCATTTAAAAAAACTTATTGCTAAAATGGCAGCCAAACAGATGACTTCGGCCAAGAGCCCGGCAGAAATAACCCAAGACACCACCAGACGGTTTTCCACCAAACTGAACCTTTTCCTCGCCTGAGACAAACAAGCCGCCGCCAGGTCACAGCCACTTTTACAAGCTGACATTAATTCTCTCTAAGATTCAATCACCTTTTAAAGGAGGGAAGGGAGAGCCTAGGCTACTCAAATTTACCCCTTAACTTGTTTTCCTCAGCAGTCTTGTCTGTTTTATCTGAAGAGGTTTCCATTAAAACGGCCATCCAAAGTAAAGTTTAATGTGGAAAACCGTCTGTGACGGCAGCGCGGGTGTTACGGTGCCGAATAACCCAGTTTTGGGCACACTCCGTACGATGGAACCGTAAAACCAAACAGATTTTGGCACTGGTCCCCTCTGGATTTTCTTCCCTCTCACATAATTTTTGGGGTTAAAAATAGATTTTTACAAGCCACTCTGAGGTACTTGGTGGCTGGTGTCATATAAGCTGGCAATTCTTCATTTTTTAACCCTCCAGTTCTGAAAGCTGCTCCAGACATGGAATAATACGGTGCATGAAATGTATCTGCTTGGTCTCGCAGCTGAGATCTTAAAGGGTTGGTTGGGGGGGAAAAAAAAAAACAATGACCTGGAGAAAGGCTTGTAAAATATAATACATTTTTAATGGACCTCAGAGCTCACTTATTTTTGTTCTTGGAGAATTCCTTTTTGTTCCCCCCACGCTGTTTATGAAACGTCTTATTGATCGCACGCTAAGGGATTATGCATTCTATATATTTAGGGAGATTTAATGCCCGCTGTAAAATTAAAGTACAAATCCGGTCTCCGTTTTTATGTGTTATTTTTATATGATTGGAAAGCTGGGATCACGTCAGGTTTCAAAGCAAAATCCCATCTCCCCCCCCAAGTTTAATAAAATAGAAATATCTTCCAAGGTAGACGGGAGGGAAAAACTGAGAAATATACAATGTTCATAAAACTGAGCTTTATTGTTCAGCCTTCTGTGAGGGAGATCAGGTATTGCTGGATCATGCCTAGGAGAGATGGAGTACGAAACTGACAAGAGGATTGCCTGCTTGGCATCTGTCTGTGTTTTGAATGAATGGTCTCTGTTTTGGACCAGGGGCCTGGGAAAACAGGTGTGTTGTTTAAAGACATGGCCATTGATGGAGGACCTGAGTGGACATAGAGTAAACCCGCTTTGCCCATGAAGGGCAAGGCAACAAGTTCACTTTAGAGGTGGCCCCACCAGTGGCATATACTTACTATACTTTTTACTGCCCTGTCAGGGTTGCTCTATCTATACCTGTCTTTTCCAGATGTCTTCAAGCTGGTCATGTGATGTACAGGGCCCTCTTCAGCTCTAGCGATGGGCGGTTCTTAATGATGCAGAGAATGGCGTTGATGTGATGACATCATGTGGGTCTGTGCCAAGAGAAAATACATTTAAAAAAATAAAAAAAAAAACAACTAAGCACAACCCCTCCCTCCCCCCACATAACATACACATATTGTGGTGCACACCATGCACATGCGCTGCAGTGCGTTTTTAGAACGCATCGCAGTGCATGATTTTTTAAATGTATTTTTTTTCTTAATTTTTTTTTTTTACTGTGGCAGCGCATGGAAAAGCTTTGTGACGCATTGCCATGCGTTGTGATCTTTGTGTTGCAATTAAATACACGCCTGTATCATTTTATCACAACACAAACACCAACACAGCGTAGAAACAATTTAACACAAGTCGCTTATTTACAGTTTTGCGTACCGTCATTTTTTTACCTTTTCGCAAAAAGGAGCAATTTAAAAATTTGCAAATATTTATTTATTAACTCAATACAGTTTTATCTTTTAGATTTAGTCAGAAAATGTATTATTTTTTGTGCACGGATACTGATTTTGGTGTGTTTTATCAATTGAATTGTGTATTTGTATCGGTTTAATATTAATTTGAGAAGCATTTGTGCAATTATCGCAGGGCCTACAAATTTTAGTATCACCATCTATTTATTCTACCGTGTCTGCGCTTTCAGAAAATATATGGTTTGGGGGGTCTTTTACAAACACTAGCAACCCAGCAGTTGAAAAGCAAATCAATGGGATAAATTGCAAAAATGGCGTGGCCAGCTGAATTTAAAAATGTTTCGGAGGGCTTGGCAGCGAAAGGGTTAAACCAATGTCCTTGCATTTTTCCATTTATTGACACAAGCCCAAAGCCCATCGACACAGGTCCATACACTCTGTGTGCAGGGCGCTCTGGTGATGGGTCCATGACGCTCTGCACTCACAGTATGTCCTCAGTTTCAGCCATTAGAAGACTGAGGACATCTAGTGGTGTAAGGGAATTACTACCTGGGACATCCGATTTTAAAGGTGAGTATTGTAGAACAAGCTGCTCTTTAATTTTCACTGCGGGTTGAGTTGGCCTTCATGGTAAATTACTTTCCTTTTTTGGGGGTCCATCTTCAAAATGTGACCTCTAATCATTGACATACTAACATGTATTATTCCATATTGTGCATTGGCAATAAAGCAAAGTCCCAGACTGCATACAGCTGTTTTGCAGCATATAATGAGTTAATAGCGCTACGTCTAGCAGCAGAGCGTCTGTCCCGTGAGGCTGGTTTTAATTGATAGCGGCCCCCCGCTTGACATTGTTTGCAGGCCCCAGACTCAGCCTCATTAATTCCCCCCATAAAACCATTTTGTCTAAGCAGGTAGGTCGGCCTCCTCACCTCCCGCTTCGTCTGCCTGCCCGCTGCACTTCCACTTTTACGATCTTTGTTTGATTTTTTTTTTTGGACTAATTTGCAAAGCACATTAATTACTTCCATGTCTGGATTTTATGGCCAATAATTTCCAACAAATAGCAGATTTTTTTTATTTTCTGATGTTGAAGCGGGGCCACAATCTCCCTTGTTAGGCCATTAATACTGGTGGTGAAATAACCCTTAGCGGATTCCGACTCCTGTTCAGCTTCCGTTGCAGTCTGACCTCTCGCGGTCTCCTAGTCTGTGAGACGGGTCAAAGGCATTCAGAGTCTGGAGCAGAGGGATGACCTGACTGAAACAGAACCCTTAACCTTTTCGCTGCCAAAGACGTATGGCATACGGACCTACAAAAGTGCTTCCAGCTGGCCAGAAAATATATAAATATACACACACAGGTATTCCTCACTTAACGGCCGAGTTCCGTTCCTACGACCAGGTTGGTAAACGAATTGGTCGTTAAGTGAGGAACTCTATACAGTACTGCATTAGTACAGAACTGTATAGCGTTGCAGATGTACAGTATCGAACAGTGTACTGTACATCGGGCAATGAAAATACTTACCGGGACCTGCAGTGAAGATCGGAGGACGTCACACAGACGCGCAAGGTCTGAGGTCGATGGGCGGTCAGTCGTGAGTGGTCCTACCAAGGAAGAGCTGGAAGAACATTTTGGAAAGAGAGAGAATGTTCTTTATTTTAAGCTAGTCATCCAGCCAGTAACACACTTCCTGCCTTAAGGTGACAACTCTCACCCTGTACTGTATGGGGGAGCAGTGGTGTCACCCTAGGATAGGACTGCAGAACCCACTTACTTCCTCTTTTCAATAACAATGGGGAATGTGTTCTGTTGTCCACATATAGCTTGGGACAATGCTAACTGATAAAGAAGTGAATAAGCTAGCACACCAATGTAACGTTTTGTAGAGTTTATTATTTACCACAGTGTCACAACCAACATACATGTGAATACATAGGTTCCAATGAACCATCCCAAGACACCAGAAAGCTACTATACATAATGTATAAAATACATTATGTATAGTACATTTCTGGTATCCATCCGCTCAGAATAAGGACCTCTTTTTATTACAAATAAAATAAAATTCTACTCATTTTGATAAATAGTTATTTTACGGGTTCCTGTAACTCCTGTCATAGTAAGAAGCTCTTGCCATGCCCAGCTGGTTCATCAATTTGTTGAGATGAAACCATTGGCTATAAGGCTTTGATAAAGATGGGGACCTGGCACATCCTATTCACCTCCCATGGGACTTCTATCCACATGGGATACCTCCAAACCAGCAGAAGACCTTCGAGGTCCGGTGCGATGTTTCTAGGTGTACACTTCTGCCATCTGCTGGCTGAATTAGGGAACAGCGGAGCAGAGTATCTTCAGTGACTGCCGGCTGTACGGACAAATTCAGCTCAGTGCACCCCGTTGAGGCCTAAGGGAAAAGTCCCTGTTGAAGCTTGCTAGTGTTTTAGTATCCTGTTTTGTGAATTCTGAAGGCTGCTGGTACACCTCGGTCTCTGGTTTCTATGGTTTGTAAATCTGCTTCCTGCTTTGACTTGAATGTGATGAGACTCTATCCTCCTGTCTGATAATTCAGTACTTTGACTGCAGCGAGGTGACCCCACCTGCTTTAAGCTTCATGTAGTGAAATCCAAACCACCTTCTTAGGTACCGAGCACTCCTGATTTTCTGCGCCTTTTAGAATATTTCACATCTATTGTGGTGACGAAAAGGATCCACACCAATCGATGCCAAGTCCAACCCACATCATAATCCATGGCTGTCCTGGTTCCCCTAGGACTTCTTAGGAAATAGAAACAATCTTAAGGTCCATTGTACCCATCAGCATTGTCCACCTAATGTCCATTTGCTTGTTGTTATTTCTGCCGACAGTAGATGTTTAAGTCTTTTTTTATTTTTCCCTCTGAGATGGGGAGACAATAATAAAGTACGGAAGAGACAAACGAGTACAAAAGAGCCCTGGGGCCATCTTAAAAGAAATTTCTGAAGCATAAATCTGACGTTTTAAAGGACAGAATTCTGTGTTTTAAAGTCAGAATGTTGAGATTTAAACTAAGAATTCTTACTTTTAATCACAGAATTCTGATTTTAACATTTAGAATCATGACCTTAAAAATTACAATTCTGAATTGTATTATCAAAATGATGTATTTTAATGACAGAATTTTGACTTTTCGTTAAGTCATCAAGTTATGACTTTTAATCTTAGCATTTTAAATGTAAGCCCAGAATTGTGACTTTTAATATCAAAATTGTGACTTCTGATATCAGAATTCCTAATTTTAATCTCAAAATTCTGACTTTGAATCTCAAAATTCTGACTTCAGCCATAGAATTCTGTGGCTTTCGTTGTGTGATATGAGTTTTATTCTCAGCGTTCTAACGTTTAGGCTCAGAGTTTTGACATGTAGACACATAATTCTGACTTTAAAGGGGTTGATTTACTAACCTTTTAAACACACCACGAACGTGTATACACCTCTGTAGTGTGTTCCCTCCCAGCATGATCTATGGGAGGAATCGAAACACCTTTGTAGTGTGTACACACCCAGCAGGTGTGTTGTGCAAAGCCCTGCAATGAATTGCAAGGTAATGTGGTGTAAATTAGCTCTATGTTATGTTGCTTGCGTTGATGAATGCAGGAATGTAAATGCATGAGCTAACCATTTTTGTCTAAACTGTGAAGCAGCATTATATATGCATCATGTGCATGATTTTTCCATATATGGCATTAGTGGAAATATGCTTTTAGAGACTTTTTGGTTGATAAATACGTTTTGCTGTGTGAAAATCACACACACCTGGTGTGTGTGTGTGTGTGTGTTTAGGTTAGTAAATCACCCCCTAAGTGTCATGTAAAGCCTTCTTAGATCAAAGATATGCATTTCTTTCCACATCCTCAGTCTAGTTTCCACAGTGTGTGGGTTTAAATTGATGCATTTCACAGTTGTAGTAGACTTTGCTTCCTGAGGAATAATTTGGAGGTAGTGGTTGTCTATTCATAAATCACACCAAAGGTGCAACCAGAAGCCCATCCTCCAGCCAATGTCGGAATAACCAGGGTAAGAGGCTGGACTCCCACGACTTATATTTATATGTATATTTGTAATGCATATAGGTAATTTAGATCTAAACACTACAAATTTGCATTTCAGTATAGTTAGACTGTTCTGCTGTTTATGTTGTTTGGCAAGGCATTGCATATTGCTTGATGAATCTCTAGAATCACATCCTAAATGCAAACTGTGTCCAATAATAGCCATCTACCTCAAAATTTGCCACAGGGACTTATTTTAGAAGGACAATGTATCTGAAATACAGCAAATAATCCCAAAGCACATCCAATCCCAGATTGTAGGGTATAATATGGAGCCACTTGCAGATCGTAACTTTCATGCCCATAAAGTAGTACGAATAATAGAATAAAATTCCATGAAGAATGATGGTAGCAAGGGTAATATACAGCCATCCAGTGCAGAATAAAGAATATAATTGATTCAAGTATATATTGGAAAAATCTGTTCCAGGATAGACCAGCTTCTTGGAAGGTTCCTTATCCAAAACATCTAAAGTCTCTTAGATTCTGTCCAACTACGCAATTAGGGAGATGCAAAGGCACCGTTGTTGCCGCCCATGGATTAAAGTAGTCTTGTAAAGAAATGGTTTATGTTTTCTGCAGCTGGACATGAAGGTCAACTCTTGACAGAGATATGTATAGGCTGCACAGACTAGGAATTTATTTCTATTTCACTTTTCTTTTCTTTTGGAGACGCTACATACATTGTTTGGAGGGTGGAAATGCTGGCTATGCCCATTTAATGCTGAAAATGCAAAAAAGTTGGTTCAACTGCTGTGTGGACTGCTTGCCCTCATCAAGGAATAAAACAAAAAAGTAATAACAATAGTGATACACCTGACGTTTGTAGGCAAATTAGCTATAATTTTGCGCTGAAGTTGCTAGAGGGCCAGACCATTATAAATAGGGAAGCAGGTTGGTTACCACGACAGTAGAAGTGATTTTTTTCGGAATATTTGGGTAAACAACGCGGTTTACCAGCCTTTGAACGCGGGATGATTGTTGGCGCTCGGAGCCAACAGGCGAGTATCAGCAAAACAGCAGAATTCGTTAAATGTTCAAGAGCTGCTGTTGTTAAAGTGTTTAAAGACTGGACTGTCAGCCGAAAATCTGGGTCTGAACGTGCGAATTGTGACTAGTCAATGTTAGGGCAGAACGGAGAGTGGCAAGACTGGTACAAGACAACAGAAGGGCAACAGTGCAGTGTCAGATTCCTCGCATCACCTTTCAACATCTCGTGGAGTCATCTTGTGGCCCAACGAAGTCATCTTGTGGCCCAATGAAGTACTGACGGGGTGGTCATAATAAACTGGCCACTCAGTGTATACTTTATATTATATACTGTATATACTGTATATATGTATACGCCAAACAGCCATAACATTACGACCACTGGGATGTGAAGTGAATAACATATGAAGTTGATGTGTTTGAAGCAAAAGAAAAATGGGCAAGCATAGGAATTTGAGCGACTTTGACAAGGATCAACTTGTGATGTCTAGACAACTGGGCCAGAACACTCCAAAACTGTAGGTCTTGTGGGATGTTCCCAGCCTGCAGTTGTCAGGACCTACCAAACGTGGTCCAAGGAAGAAAAACTAGTGAACTTGGGACAAGGTAATGGGTGGCCAAGGTTCATTGATGCGCGTGGGGAGTGAAGGTTGTCCCGTGTAGTCTGATCGAATGTAAGAGCTACTGTAGCTCAGATTGCTGAACATGTTAATGCTGGTTCTAATAGAAAGGTTTCTAAACACACAGTGCATTGCACTTTGTTTTGCATATCGGTCTGCAAAGCCGCAAGTGGTCAAGATGCCCAGGCTGACCCATGTCCACAACCAAAAGTGCCTACAATGGGCATGGGAGCATTAGAACTGGACCACGGAACAATGGAAGATGGTGGCCTGGTCTGCTGAATCACGATTTCTTCATGCAGATGGCCAGGTGCTTGTGTTTTTGCTTACCTGGGGAAGAGATGACACCAGGATGCACTATGAGAAGAAGGCAAGCTGGCAGAGGCAGTTTGATGCTTTGGGCAATGTTCTGCTGGGAAACCTCGGGTCCTTCCATTCATGTGGATGTTACTTTGACGCGTACCACCGACCTAAACATTGTTGCTGACCAAGTACACCCCTTTCATGGAAACGGTATTCCCTGATGGCAGTGGCCTCTTTCAGCATGATAATGCGCCCTGCCGCACTGCAAAAATAATTTAAGAATGGTTTGAGGAACACAAGGAGTTGGAGGTGATGACTTGGCCTCCAAATTCTCCAGATCTCAATCCAATTGAGGATCTGTGGGATGTGCTGGAAAAACAAGTCCAATCCATGGAGGCCTCACCTCACAACTTACTGTACAGGACTTAATGGATCTTCTACTGACGGCTTGGTGCCAGATACCACAGCATACCATCAAAGGTCTAGTGGAGTCCATGCCTTGACAGGTCAGGACTGTTTTGGTGGCAATATTGAGACCTACTCAATATTAGGTGGGTGGTCATAATGTTATGGCGATTGGAATATATATAGTGACTTCAAAAAATTGGCTTGTGTAGCAACTTTGGATATATTGTTTTTTAAGCAAAAGCAGACATGTTCCTTATTTTTTTGCCCCAATTTCTCCTACCTGCTCCTTCCAGAAAATGGGAGTTTGTAAAGATGGTTGTTGAAGCGCCAATTACGTATCCTCCCAAAAATAACTTGTGTTTCTCCATAACAGCCCAGGCTGTGCAGATATTGCCAATGAAAATGAGAAACCGAGTTAAACATTACAAAGATTCTTAGAAACGCAAAGCGGTGGTTTCGGCCGCGGATGGGGATCTGTGCAGTGTACCTGGAAGCAAACCCCACCAGAGACCTCAAATCTCATTATATTGAAACAAGGCTTATGTAAAGTTTGACATTTGATAATTGGACAATTATACACGGCTTTGTTTCCAGCTGACTTTCACCCAAAGTACATAAGTTTTTGGTCTTACCTGCTGCTAGGCCAGATAGCATCTCTGTAGTATGTTTGAGTCCATTGATCTGTACGAGACTGCAGGCTGAGTTCTTGTTGAACTTTAGAATTCGATTTGCTGGCCACTTCTGTAGTTCCTATTTTATGGACAGCAGAAAGAACATTTTATTTTCCTGCAGCAGCAAAATTTGTTATAAAGCTACAGTTTTGTTAAAATCAGTTTATTATGATTAAAATGTTATAATTTCTAATTTAAAATATTGACATTAATATTATTTTTTTTAATTCATCTCTGAGTTATTATTTTGTAAAACAATGGGGAAAAAATGTAATTAAAAAAATAATTAAAATTTTGCTTACCTACGCAATGGATTTTTGTTTGTGGACAGGAGTTCCTTACATTTTTAACCACTCTGACTTCTAAAACTGACTCTGTGCCATACCCCCTCCCCTTTCCCAGTGACCCTGGTCCCCCTTTACTTTCCCCCAGCCCCATTGCTTGTGTTTTGCTTACCTGGGTAAGAGATGACACCAGGATGCACTATGAGAAGAAGGCAAGCTGGCAGAGGCAGTGTGATGCTTTGGGCAATGTTCTGCTGGGAAACCTAGCCCAGATTCCTGTTTTCAAGAACAAATGTTGGGACCATGGTGCCACATGCGCTGTCACATAAGATGTGGCAATGTAAGGAGGGGCTAGGCACTCCAGCTGCGGTGAAGCTAAAAGTCCCATCATACCTCTGCATCCAGAAGTAATACCAGTTGATGCCAGAGTCTTGCAGTGCCTCATGAGACCTGTAGTTTCACCAAAGCTGGAGTGCTAAGGTTGCTTACCACTGATGCAGGGTGTTTCCAATCCTTTGCTTTTCATGAGACTGGGTGGTTTAAAGTTGAACTCTGGGATAATAAAATGGCCTCATATAAGATGTGTATTCTTCCCTCAATCTTGGCAAGCTTTGTGTATTTCTCATAGCTCTGTGCAGTAATTGAGTGTGAGTCTTCCTGTAATAAAGACCACTTACTGCTGCTCTGTCTCCTTGTGCAGGGTGACTGGTCTTGTCTCCGCCCCCTCCTGCAATAAAGACCGCTCACTGCTGCTAATCTTTTTATTAAAAGACTCAAGCAACGTTTATATAAAAAAAGTAACAAAACATAACCATAATATTAACTGAACAGAAATCAAAACATAAAAATATTCAGCAGGGCCGTCTTTAACACAGGGCAAAAGGGGCAGCTGCCCAGGGCCCAGTCATTGTTGTGGGGCCCAAAGCAGCTGCCCCTTGAGCAGGTTCTGTTCTGCAAAACTCCTACCACTGGCCCTGCATCTCAGCACTGACAGCAGAGCACTGGATGATCGCAGGGCAGAGCGGGTGACACGGAGATAAGAGCTGGGTGGATGTGTGTGCTGGAGGAGGCGGCTCTGCTATGACCTGGAGGGGGTGAAAAACCTCATTGCTGCATAAACCGCCTCACGCCTAAAGATCCACCAACTATTTACATCAAGCAGCAGAGAAGGCCTAAGAGGCCCAACCCGTCACCTATGCACGCAGCCATTTTTCAAAAATCTTAAAGAACAAAAATCTAGGGTGATAAGAGACAGACAGCCACACACCCGGAGGGAGACTCCTGTGGGTCAGGGAGGCCTGATACCCCTCCACGCCTTCATCCAAGCCCCCTGCCTCCACTTGTCTCTCTCAAGCACCCGAATCTTCCCCACCGCATGCAGAATGTCACTCACCACCACCTGGACAGGAAGGATTTTATGCCGAATGGAGACCTGACACCGTGCATTCCACGTGAAATAACGGACCACTAGGCTGACTAAAAAAAGTGTATCCAAACAAAAAAACCTCCAGCATTGAATGCTCCATACACCCACTCAGCATAACTCAGCCTAGAGAGGAAAGGAACACAGAGGCCCCGCCCCACCTGTTTATATACCTCTATGTTAAAGGGGCAATGAAGCAGAAAATGGTCCATGGTCTCCACCACACCCGCACACTGCTCTCGAGGACAACCACGTTCCGACTCACTACAGTGTTTCAAATTGCCCCCAACATAGAGCTTCTCATGGAAGCACATTCAGGCTAGATCCCTAAATTTAAGTGGCACCCTGTCCATATTAATCAATCTTAACCCTTCCCTCGAAATTTGGCCTGGGCAATCCCTTAAGGCCAGTGAGTCATGAAAGGCTTCGCTCAAGATCCGGCTCATAAGGACTTTCCTCGGAGCAGACTTGAGATCTTCAGCCGACAATCGCCACTGCCGCAATAATTTCAGGCACGGCGCAACATAGGCTGGGAGCTGACCACGATGACCCCTAAGACTCTTCACTTGGCCACCTTCTTCCCAAAGTCGCAGAAAAGGCCTAAACCAAGATCTAAAAATGCCTGCCCATCCAGGAGGTTCCGCTGCAAGCATATTACCAACATTGAACTTGAGAAACAGCAGGGAAAAGAAAAGAACCGGATTGACCATACCTAGGCCACCCTCTCTCCTGGACAGATAGGTGACATTCCTCTTGATGGGGTTCAGCCTGTTCCCCCACAACATCTGGAAGAACACACTATAGACCATGGCATAGAGAGGCATTGGCACGATGCAGACAAAGCTGACATACAGAAACATTGGAATCGGGTAAGTTTTTATCAGGTCAACCCGTTCCTTCAGAGATAACTTCCATCTCTTCCAATTAGCCACCCTAGCATTGGCAATTGCCAGCCTGCCTTCCCATTTTTTAAGGCCATAATCGCCAGGTCCAAATTCAATGCCAAGTATCTTAATTTTGTCCTGGGGCATCGGAAAGGCGTCCGGGAGATTAAACTCTTCACCTTCCTTTCCCATCCAGAAAACCTCACTCTTTTCCTGGTTGACTTTGGAGCCTGATGCTTCGGAGTACCGTGACACCAGAGAGACCACCTCCTCTGCTTCATCCGTCCCAGTGGTAATCACAGATACATCATCCGCATAGGCCACAACCCTCAAAGGTGGCTCACGTGGAAGCACCACTGGTACCCCACAAAACGTGCCGCTCTCTAGCCTTCTTTATGAAGGGGTCGATTGCAAACACATACAGCAGGGGACTCAGCGGGCAACCCTGGCGCACCCCAGAGCCAACCTCAAAGGGCTGCCCAACCCAACCATTTACAAGAGGGAAGCGCTCAGCCCCCTTGTACAAGACTTTTTACTAATCAACAAAACCACCCTGCAGACCGTACTTACTAAGGAGCAAACACAGGTACTCATGGTTGACACGATCAAAGGCCTTTGCCTGATCCAACGCCAGCAAATACTTTCCCCAGCCTGCAGCCCTGCACCGCTCCAGGGCCTCCCTGACAACTAAAACCGCTGTGAAGGTGCTCCTACCCCGGATTGAACAGTGCTGCTGGCGAGAAAGCAAAAACTCTGCTACTGACGATAAGCGCCAAAAAATATCTTTGCAAGTACCTTTCTATCGACATTGAGAAGGCTGATGGGGCGCCAGTTCTCAATCATCAAAGGATCTTTACCCTTTGACAGAAGAATCACAGCCGAGCGCCTCATGGAGGGGGGAAGCACCCCCTCAGCAAGACAACTATTAAAAACCTCCACCAAATGTGGGGCCAAGATAGACTTAAAGGCCTTGTAAAACTCAGCCATCAAGCCATCAGGGCCAGGTGACTTTTTGACAGCTGTTCAATTGCTCTTGTCACCTCGTCAACTGTGATCTCCTCTGACAAATTCATCAAGGGAACATCCTCATCCTTTAGACCTGGTGTAGAGTCCAAAAAGCTTTCCATCTTGTCCCGGTCAAGCTCTTTCCTCCCAAGAAAGGACCCTACGACCTCCAGGATCCCTGACCCGGACTTTGTCAAGGAGCCTGTACTTATGGCCAATGACCGTCTTAACAGCTATACCCCGTTTGCAGTTCTGGTAAGGGTCAGGGGAGTGGTACTTCCCATAATCCCTCTTCAGAACCAAGGAGGCATGCCGGTCGTATTGACACTTCCTGAGAAGGAATTTCGCCTCAGAGATTGCCCCAGGATCTCCTCCCCTCGAGACAAGAATGTCCAGCTTCCTCTGCAGACGTTGGTAGGTCACATATCTATCAAGCTGCTTTCTATTGGCTAGGCCCCTGAAGAATCCAGCGATCCTCTTTTTGGTCAGCTCCCACCACTCAGCCTTACTGCTACAAAAGTCCAGGATGGTCACCTGTGCCTGAAAAAATTCCTCAAAGGATTGTCTAACATGTTCTTCCTCGAGGAGGGTCAAGACCACAGACAGCATACAGTGATCAGAAAACTCCACTGCCTGCACCCCCGGGGGTGAGAAAGCAGAGCTCTCCTTCAAAAAAAACCTATCTTTCCTACTCCGATTATTACCTCGATGAAAAGTGAACCCCGTATCGTCCGGGAGGTGCTTAATGTGCACATCCACCAGACCAGCATCCCTGACTACGCTATTTTAAAAAAATATCAAAATCCAGCCTGTTCCTGAGGCCCCTCCTGTCCTTGAGCCTAGTCACAGTATTAAAGTCGCCTCCAAAGACTACAGGCCTGGATGTAAAAAGAAATGGCTTGATCCTTGTAAAAAGGCATTTCCTGTCCCACTTAGTCTGCAGCCCATATACATTAATCAGGCGCAGGTCATGCCCCCCCACAAGGGCGTCTAAGACCATGCATCTTCCAATCTCCATCTCAATAACCCGCCGGACAGTTACCATGCCGGTTTTAAACAGCACTGCCACTCCGCTCAGCTGCAAGAGACCAGTATGATGGACCATAACTCCACTCTCTCTTGGCAATATGAATGTCAGCCAAGGAGGTGAGCCTAGTCTCTTGCAAAAATTTAATTTCAGCATCTAATTGGCTGAACAAAAAGTAGGCCATAGAACGAGCACTTTCCGACTTAATGCTGGTGACGTTAATTGTCGCCACTGTCAACGGAGGGGGAACCGCCATTTGGGTTATTGAGTGGATGGCTTCTTAGCTCCCCTCTGCTGCTCATCACCTGAAGCCTCTCTTTTTCTTGAGGCCTCCTGACACTCCATTTCTGAAACAGAGTTCTCACCAGAAGTGACATCAGCACTAGAGATGGCACTATACCGATTTGAGATGACCACTGACACCTCCTCGACCTGCTTCATCTGAGCCATCCGCCTCCTCCCTTGCCTCCCAACTTTCCTCCTCCCCTCCAAATATTGGAGATGGCCTCCGAGAGGATTACCTCACTTTCTTTCTTTTTATGCTTCTTGCTAGGTTTTTTAGAAGATGTCTCTATAGAGGAAGCAGCGCCACCACATTTGGCACCTCCTGCCACCCCCACTGGGCAACCCCCTTTTCCCTCCCTCAACGAAAGGGCACCCTCCTTACCATCTGAGGGTACAGACTCAGTGGGGGGAGACACAAGGGCGGATCAGTCTCAGGGGACACGGACTTAGAAGGGGCTGACACAGGAGGAGCAGATACAGAAGGTTGGGGAGACACATGGAGACAGACACAGGAGGTGGACTTTACAGACACAGGAGGGGTGAGCACTGGGGCTGGGGAAGGCTCCTGAATGGGACCAGGGGGCTCAATACCCACAGGGGAGGATGCCATACCATCCCTCTCCACCCTATCCAGCCTCAACAGCTCTTCCACCACCTCCTTCTCCATATTATGCAGAGCTTCAGGGCACTGGCTGTAGGGGTGACCGAGACATAAGCATAAGTTGCACCTAATCTCGGTGCAGTCTTTGGCCACATGACCCCGAGCCCGGCACATAGAACACACTAGGGCTGGACAGGCTGAGCTGAAATGCCCCTTCTCCCCACAGCGGTGACACAGCTTCGGCTGACCAGGGTAGAAGATCGTCATCCTATCCCTCCCTGTGAAAGAAGAGGAGGGTAGGTGGTAGACAACATGTCCAACCCTGGCCAACCTGACTGTTACAAACCAGCCCCCTGTCCAGATGTTACGGTTATCTAGGATTTTCCCAAAATTGTTTAACCAAACCTCCAGGTCACAGACAGGAAAACTCATTACTGAGGATGATGGTAATTTTCTTAACGGTCGACTGCTGCAACACAGCAACTGGTGTCAGATCTTTCCATTCCGGTGTCGACCTGCACTGAGCCTCATATCGCTCCCAGAACAGGTCGAGACCCTCCGGTCTGGTGAAGCTGATGGTATACTCATGGCTCCCAGCCACATGAATAAAGGCAAATAGGTCATTAGCCCTGGAACCCATTTCTAGTATATCCACCACCAGACATCTATTGGGGGAGACAGCTGCACCCTCACATTTCAGGAGCACTACATTGCGTCTCTGACCCCCAGCAGATGGCAGATACGCAGGACGAGAACGCAAAGCAAGGGAAGCAGCATTCTGTGGTGGGTGTGTCTTCATAGAAGCAGAACTCCACCTGGACTGCAGCCCTGGCCTGATGACACCAGCAGGTGTGGAGCTAACCACCTGTGCAAACGAAGGCTTCCCGGGGGCCAGTGCCCTACACAGGATCAGTTACACATGAAGGCTTCCCGGGGGCCAATGCCCCACACAGGATCAGTTACACTTGAAGGCTTCCCGGGGCCAATGCCCCACACAGAACCAGGTACACAGGGTTGCACAATATTATCCACACACTTATCATTTCCCTTCACAAAACTGCTAGCCGGAACATTAGTAATAGCTGCAGTGGATGTCTCACTCCTGCCTGCAGTTCCAACCACCACCTGATGCAGCACTATAGAGCCACCCTCTGTAGCAGGGCAGGCAGGATAATTAGACTCGCCATTTGTTTGGTTAATGGGTTCCGCTGAACCTTGTAGTCCCACAACAGAAATGTCATTTTTTTTAAACATCAATTTTCTTATCCGCCGCACTTCCAGTCACAGTGCTGCTGGGCAGGATAGCATCACACAGAGGCGCCATACAGTCAATGCTGGCCTCACTAGTAAGCGGCACAAAAGCAGTCTTAGTCACTAACTGAGGCCTGGCAGGCTTTACCTTATCAGGTACGTCTTCTGGTATGTCCTCCTCTCCAAAGACCAGCCGATCCTCCCGGATGGGGGACTCCAGTGCCTGAATCACCCGCAGCATACCACCAGAGTCCTGCGATGGTCCCGAGCTTCTCACCTCACACTGGGGGGTCAGTGGATCAGAACTCGGAGTCTCCTCCACCTCCATCACCTCCTGGAGCTCCACCTGCTCTTTCACTTGCTTGGTCTCTGCATCCAAAGAGCCTCGATTCTGGCTGTACAGTCCACTACGCTGCTTCTGCAGCCGCCTGCACTCTGCTCTAAGCTTATAGAGCTTGTCTCTGCTTGTCCACCATCCTGATGCCGGTGACCACTCTCCTGAATGGAGTCAGCTCCTTCACCCTCAGCAGGGGCAGACAAATTGCAGGCACCTGTATCAACAGGTTTCTCGCTCCTCAGCTCAGGACATGGCTGAGAGCTCCCAGAGGAAGTCCCCCCGACCTCCATGGCTTCCCCAGCAAGGGGCCACGAGGCCTGGGATAGTTGGCTCACACACTCCCTGCAGACACTGGAAATCAGAGCAAACAGGACACACACCGCTCACTGCTGTTCTCTCTCTCTTTGTGCAGGGTGACTGGTCTTGCTTCACCTCCAGAGGGTGAAAATGCAGGAAGGATTTTGGTGGCAGCATCACCAGGTGAAAATAAAGGAAACAAATCCTAAAAAAATTAAAACTAATGCAGCGACCACATCTAAGGACTGATAAGCTGCAATGTATGACATATAGTATGTGTTCTGATAAGTTCTTATTAGCCAAAGCATCAGCATTTTATTGTCAACGTTTCTCCCCTTAACTATTGTTTCTCTGCTTCTTTAAAAAAGAATATTTTTATTTATGTAGGGGGTTAAGATTTACCTATGCGAGTGCAGGCTTAGTTCTAATTAAACTTTAGAATTCTATTTGCTGGCCACTTCTTTAGTCCATAAGTTATGGATGGCAGAACTCCAAGAAGTTAAAAATGAAAAGCCCCTTAAAAGGTAAAATAACAAATCTAGCTTTTGCTGTAATATTTACCTTCAATCCAGAGATTTCCCCCACAATACCTTTTTCTGACATTAGATGCCCTCAGCCTGATGACACACATTGCATAGTCATGGTCAACCATTCTCAATATCAGAAATGTGTATCTGAGCAATGATGTGCAGCTGATGCTGGAGTGAGTGTATGTAGACAGGTAGTGGCTGAATGAGGAGGAGGAAATCAGGAACACATTGGAGTCAAAGATTTGCTGTGCCAATGTACCACTATATATTCACCGATCAGCCATAACATTATGAGCCTATTAATGTGTGGGTCCCCCTTTTACCACCAAAACAGACTTGACCTGCCGAGGCATGGACTCCACTAGACCTCTGAGGGTATGCTGTGGTATCTGGCATCAAGCCGTCATTCCAGATCCTTTAAGCCATCAGTAGCAGTTGTAGTATCCTTTAAGTCTTGTGAGTTGTGAGATGCGGCCTCCATGGATTGGACTTGTTTTTCCAGAACATCCCACAGATTCTCAATTGGATCGAGATCTGGAGAATTTGGAGGACAAGACAACACCTTAAACTCTGTGTTCCTCAAACCACTTTGCAGTGTGGCAGGGCGCATTATCATTCTGAGAGAGTGCACTCGGCCAGTAACAATGTTTAGATCAGTTGTACGTGTCAGAGTAACATCCACTTGAATGGCAGGACCCGAGGTTTCCTATCAGAACATTGCCCAAAGCATCACACTGCCTCTGCCGGCTTGTCTTCTTCCCATAGTGCATCCTGGTACCATCTCCTTCCCAGGTAAGCGATACACACACACCCGGCCATCCACATGAAGAAAACGTGATTCATCAGACCAGGCCACCTTCTTCCATTGCTCCGTGGTTCAGTTCTGATGCTCACGTGCCCATTGTATGCTCTTTTGGTGATGGACACAGGTCAGCATGGGTACCCTGACCGGTCTGCAGCTACGCAAGCCCATAAGCAACTAACTGCCATGTTCTGTGTGTTCAGACACCTTTCTATCAGAACCAGCATTCACTTGTTCAGCAATTTGACCTACATTAGCTCTTCTATTGAATCAGACGACACGGGCCAGTCTTCACTCCATACATGTATCAGTGAGCCTTGGCCACTCTTGACCCTGTTGCCTATTTTCCTTCCTTGGACTACTTTTGGTCAGTCCTGACCACTGCAGACCAGTGGTCAGTGGTTAGTGGTTTCTCTCCTAAGAGAAAATAGCCTAGGAACATTCAAACAGGAGAGAAAATACTAATACAACATTTAATTTTGTCCCCGTTACATTGAATGAAAAATCCTAAACAATTGAGGCATTCTTTAATACCCCAAGAATATTCAGTACTATGAGAAAATAGCCTGAAACAATACCATAAGAGCATTCAGCCAGAGGAGAAAATACCTTTAAAAACATTCGATTTTGCCTCATTCTCACATATATTGTGCAAAAAATCCCTAGTTGCTAGGTGTCATCCTTGACTCGGACATCAGCTTTCTGTCCCACATCCAATCACTATCCAAATCCTGCCGCCTTCACCTTCGTAACATCTTCAAAATACGCCCCTTCCTCACCAATGAAACCACAAAGCTTCTGATCTACTCACTTGTTATCTCTTGTCATGGCTATTGCAACTCCCTCCTCATTGGCCGAGCCCTACACATGTTACTCCCCCTTCAGTCTATCATGAATGGAGCTGCTAGACTCATCCACCTAACCAACCGCTCAGTGTCTGCAACCCCCCTCTGCCAATCCCTGCACTGGCTTTTATCCCCCACCCCCCTCTGCTAATCCCTACACCGGCTTCCACTTGCCGAAAGGATAAAATTAAAATATTAACAACCACTTAGAAAGCCATCCATCCCAGCTGTATCTCAAACCTTGTCTCAAAGTATCACCGTTACCGTCCCCTCTGCTCTTCAAAAGACCTCCTGCTCTCTAGCTTCCTCGCCAACTCCTCCAATGCTCACTTCCAGGACTTCACTAGAGTCTCTCACATCCTCTGAAACTCTTTACCATAAACTGTCCTCCTATCTCCTACTCTGACTGCCTGTGGGCGATCCCTAGAGAATCATCTCTTCAGGGAAACAATGCATCCCAACACAGCTACCTCCTCATGCATCACTTGCCCATCCCGTTTAGATTGTAGGCCCTCAAGGGCAGGGCCCTCCTTACCATTTTGTCTTGAATTGTATTGTGATTGTAATGTCTTCCTTATATTGTAAAGTGCTGCGCAAACTGTTGACGCCATATAAATCCTGAATAATAATAATAATGTAACATTCTCTGATACTCGAAGAACATTCAGTCCCTGGGGAAAATAGCCTAAGAACATTCACCCCGAAGAGAACATACCTAAGAACATTTGATTTTTTCCTCATTCACACAAAAGCCATATACACTGTGTGAAAAATCCTTAAAATGAATGCGCGAATGCACCCCTTCGGTGTAACAAAGGATGAAAAAAGAAACATGGTATGACACATAGTGCTTGGGCAAAAAAAAATGGCATCCAGTTGGAGTTTACATCTAGTTCATGGGTAGACAACCTCGGCACTCCAGTTGCAGTAAACTACAAATTCCACCATGCCTCTGACTCTGGCAGTCATGCCTGTGGCTGTTGAGTCTTGCAATGCCTCATGGGACTTCTAGCTCTACAACAGCTGGAGTGCCGAGTGTGGCCACCCTTGGTTTATTTAATCAACCTGAAAAGTTTATTTAAAACGACATGGGGGGCAATGCTGAGATACTGATATCCCCCCCGCCCCCTGGCAATGCAATGTGGGGCCTTGGTAACCTACTGGGAGACGCCCTCATTGAATTTTGAGATGCATTGTGCTTAGGCAGTGGGGAGCAGCTTTATTACAGCTGCGTCGAGTTTGGTAGAGACATCGAGATCTGCTGGAGCCCAATTTGATTTCACAGCTCGGTCTTGTTTCTGAGGAACTGTGACAGGTCAGCTTTAACAGAGAGCTTCACCCGCCACGGTCGTCTTCACCATAACCTCATTCCTTCCATCGCAGAGAGCTGCTCTTTCTCCGGTTATATAAAAATAATCAGGTTGCATTGCAATGAACTTTCTTCCACTTGAACGGCTGCCAAAGATCATACTCGGGTCTTAAATCTGATCATGAATCAATTGTAGCCGGCCCACTAATTTGCCGTAACTTTATAACATAATTGCTTTACTGTTCACTGGGGGTATAACACGATGGTGACTCGAATATTTTAAAGGTTAAAATGTTCGTAGAGTTACAAAAACGAGCGAGCGTGGTTGGAAAAGATGTACGCAGCCGAGCAGGGCTGAACTTCTTACGGCGGGGTCACCGTAATACGTTCACAAAGGGACATTGGTTGGGTAGATCAAGTCTAGAAGCAAATTTAAAGGAAACCTCAGCTAAACAAATTTGACCTAACATGGCATATTACTGAAGGTGGCCATACACTGGTCAAATTACGGCCGAGTTCTGCTGACTTTAACCAGTGTGTGGCCCTGTTGGGACAGCGGGTTCACAATCAAATTTAAAGGGAACCTCAGCTAAAAACTATTTGGCCTCACATGGCATATTTCTTTAGCTGGGCATACACTGGTCGAATCACGGCTGAGTCCTGCTGACTTTGACCAGTGTGTGGCCCCATTGGGACAACATCGACATGTTGTTCCAAAGGGCCCCCCACCAGGCTATTGCATTCTGACAGTGGTGGGTGTGCCGCTTTCAAAATACCCTAAAGGTGCCCATACACTGCTCGATTCTCGTACGAGAATCGTGGGAAATCCCGCGATCCTACGAGAATCGAGCAGTGTGAACGAAGACGTGCGACCGTTTCTACTGTACGGTCGCACGTCTTTTCGGCTGGTTTGAACGGTGCTCGGGAGACAAATGCCGAACGGGCCAGTGTGCGCACGCGCACACTGCCTGTTCAGCATTGCGGTCATCGGAAGCCCACCCCTCAGGGGGGCGGGCTTGCGATGATCGAGAGTACGATCTGCCTGCCTGTTTTTTAAATTACTTTACAACCATCGCAAGACTAAGGTCTTGCGATGGTTGTAAAGTGTATGGCCACCTTAACAGGGACTGCAGCTGAGTCCTGCTGACTTTGACCAGTGTGTGGGAAACAGGTTTACAATCAAACTTAAAAGAAACCTCAGCTAAAAACGAATTGGCCTAACATGGCATATTTCTCATGCTGGCCATACACTGGTTGAATTTCGGCCGAGTCCTGCTGACTTTGACCGTAGTAATTGGACACAGTCACAATGGGAGAGGGCTATGATTTGCAAAGAAGAGGGGGCCGAGCTGTAATTTAAATCTTGCTTGAGTAGCCAAATTTTCAACAAAGTTCAAAGATGCAAGTCAATATGGAAGGATAAAACACTGCAAGTAAGCATTTAACCACTTCAAGACCAGGTGTTTAGACCCCCTTCCTGGCCAGGCCATTTTTCAGTATTCAGCGCTGCGATACTTTGACTGACGTTTAATTTTTTGGTTTTTTTTAATTCTTTTTTATGTGTAACTTTACATTTTTTTTGGGTGGGGGACTTAATTTTTTTTTTCCTTTTCACTAAACTTTATTGCTATCACATACGGGGGCTAATAAATTGTAAGGTTCCAGCATATCCTCTCCTGGTATAACATTGGCAGTGTAATAGGAACACATACTAGTTGTTTCTGATAATACAATCAAAGCTTACTTGAAGAATCCCTTTTATGTAGTGAGCGCCGCCTTCCGTCTGCCCATCACTTCCAACAACTTCCTGGACTCCCAGTGTGCTTTGCGTCTCTTTCCCTGCTGCTTGATGTGATGCAATCTCCATTTCTCAAGACTACATCTCCCATCATGCATTGCTTCCGACAAGCAATGATAATGTCACACTGTGAGAAGTTCAGACTTTGAGTTGTACTACAGAAAGCAGGCTCCGGGATAGTGTTGACACAAGGAAGTGCCAGTTCACAAGGCTGAGTGATATTGTGTCAGTGCATTGAGGAAGGTCATCCTATGGGCATCTTTAGTAAGTAAGTTTACAGACTTCTAGATGGTTATTAGCAATGGGACAGACCTTATGAAAATTCAATATAGCAGCAAACATTGATTTGGCTGCCCGAAGGTCCCTTTAGATAAGCAGCAGTGTTGTTTTATTACCGTGTTTCCCCGAAAATAAGACAGTGTCTTATTTATTTTTTTTGCACGAAAAAAGACACTAGGTCTTATTTTCGGGGAATGTCTTACTTGGCTGGGGGAGGACTGGACGAGGTCCCGGAAGGCGGCGTGCTGTTGCCGGTGTCGGCGGATGATATGCCGCTTCCATCGGGCATGCGGGCAGGGGGGCGTGTGGGCGGGAGCTGCGGCTGGCGTGTGGGTGGGGCGGGAGCTGCAGCCGGCTGG
>NW_017306724.1:1022444-1043361 GCF_000935625.1 Nanorana parkeri
TATATATACACAGTATGTAAGAAATATCTGCTGCCTCTTTTTAATATTATTAAAAAATAATTATCTGACATTCTGCATTTTGGAAAAGACAAAACGTCCACCCCGGCTTGGCGGTCGCAATTCTCCACTCGAATCTAGCAAATGGCTCTCGGAACAAGAATGTGACAAGGATGATGATATTCCTGGAGCTCCTAGCGGAGAGAGATGAGCTCCTTTTTCTGCTTGCTCAGCATGGTTCCTACGTTGTTGACCTGAACAAGAGAAATTCTGCTATTGGGGATGCTGGAGCTGCTGGAAGGCTGGCCTGATATTTCACGCTGATAGGCAGAGCCCTCGTTGTGCTGGAAGTCGGTATGTTTTGCTTAGCTTAAAGTGGAGATTATTAGTTGGAAGAAGGAAAAGCAATATATCCAGCGCGAGGTAGAAGAAAGCAAGAAAAACTGTCCCAGACCTCATCAGACCCCTAATATTGATACTGCATATAACATTTCTCTGTTATTTGAAATGTCAGGGATAATGTCTGTAAATCTCTGGGTGATTGCTAAACAACTGGAATCGTGTTGGTAGCATTACGGGTAACAAAAGTTAAAGGGAAAATCCATCACGTGTTATTGTGCTTTTGGACAACACATTATAGCCTACATCACTTTGCTGTAAGGCTAATAGAGACATAGAGAAATCTTAATGAATTGGAAGCTGGGAACCCATGTATGCTGTTTCTGGATGCTTCTGTAAGGAGATCCTTAAGGGGGCCCTTAGCACATCAATATACATGACACAGTACCATAGAGACCTGGAGGGTGAGAAGTCATGTCTTTGCTCTCTCATATGCATTTGGTTGATGAGAATACACCATGTAGTCAGTGTATGAGAAGACACCATCTAGTTGATTCTATGTACCCCCAACTAAGGGCAGTAAGAAACTGTTTGCTGTGCTCCGCCTGAGGTTCCCTGAGTGCACCTCCTCTGTGAACTTGGGGTGGTGAGAGGTAGTCACTAGTTCCTCTGTGTGGAGCAAGCAACCTGGGAGAAGCTACTTCAGTAGAGGAAGAGAATTGACACAGGCTACGGAGAGGTTAAGCGTGCAGAGATGGTCAGGACCACTAAATGGCGCAGCAGAGACAAGAGGCCCAGATTTTGAGACACATGTAGAACATTGAGGAGTCCATGGCCTGCTAAGGTCCCAGTTGTAGAGAGGGAGAGGGAGAGAAAAAGCACCTAGAGTCGGTTACTCTAAAAGTGAAGTGTAGCCCAAGAGTTTGAAGAACAATCTGTGGAGCTGCATTGAGTGATGCTTGTAGAGAAAACTCCCACTCTGCTGTGGTGTAGTTATCACTAGAAATGGCTGTGTGGTCACCCTCACCCCATGAATCAAATGTAATCTTTTCTAGCCAGACTCATATGTGTTGTTTGCGGACTTGTGTCTTCTAGATGAAATATGGATTAGCGGTGCAGTCAAGTCCTGGAATACCTCTGACATCACCATATGGTAAATACAAATTCAAGTGTATAGTGCATTAGAAATGGATCCCTATTAGTCCCCATAAGCTCTTCAGTATTTGTATGACAATTCGGAATGCTATTGTAGCACAATGCTCCATCTGTTCTCCGGGTCCAATTCTTGTTTTCATTACCTACCTTGATCTTCTGTGTTAAGACTCTGCCTGGAAACCACCTGCCCTGATTCCTGCCTGTGCACACACATCATTGTTTCTTAAAGATTAGGTACCTGCATTGGGTGCCTGTTGGGTCACCAGCATTCATACGTTTTGGGATCTCTTGCTGTGTTCTGTATAGTAGATGATAGCTTAATAGCAACATCACCACCTTGTGTTACTCCAGCTAAGCTAACCTCCATCATGCCCTTTCCATGACAACTGAGTCCCTGTTCATTCAAATGCCACTTTATGGATTGACACACCTCCTTTAGATCTTGATCTATCCGGGCAGTATGGTCACCTGCTGAATCAGCACAATCTACAGACAGCTTAACTCTCCAATATGACACAGAAGTAAAATCCTACACAGTTTTACATCTCAAAATGCGGGAAACAAAGGATGTGTTTCCAGTCTTCTGAAGTATTCTTTCAAGCCTGGTATCTGTCATGAAGGTTAGTAGTATATTGGGGCAACATGAAGAAGGAAGGGAGGAACTGTCTGAACATTAAACTACTGAGCACTAAACAGGAGAGGAGAATAGAGGGAGATACCAGATTTAAGAATAAACGAGCTGCTGTTATGTGGTCTACAATTAGATGTCAGACATGCATCAGAACTGCAGACATTTGCATGCAAATCAGTAGGTGGGACACAAGAGGGCTGGATTTAGACCTTGGGGAGTCTAAGGCATTTCAGGTTCAGCTGGTTCCTCATACAGAAGAATTATAATACATGGCAAATTACAAAATGTACACATAAAAGTTGGTTTATTGCATGTGATTGAAATGGACACGTTATTCATACAATACATAGAAAATTTAAATGTTATATCATGTAAATATGAGAGTTATCTGTCTAAAGGAAATACACATATATGTATATGTGTGTAAATGCATGCCAGCAAAACTCCAAGTAGATTTTTTTGGGTAAGGCGAATAACAAAGATCATAGCTATACTGCTATGTACTCTTTAGTTCCCATAGATAATGGCAGTAAAGTCATACCAGGAATTCCATGCTTGTGATGCTGATAGGAGGATCTTGTTTGCATAGAAGCGTAGTCATGCCAGTTCTCGATTAAAACCCAGTAAAGAGGCCTTGACCGATAATGGCACAATAAGCAACCTAAGTAGGGAATGGCCAGTCTATAGCTTTACTGAATGTACCTCTTCCAGCAAAACATATGTCAAGTGGCGTTACAGGTAAAGGTGTCCTTCCAATATATTTTGGAACTTGAACTGGGGCCATGAGGGTACTTATAGCTATGCAAATACAGGTTTAGATAAAGTCTTTATTTGCATAGCCACTATAACAGGCCATCAGCAGCACTGGAGGGACCATAAAAACATAGGTATCTACTGGCAGCTTATGGCCACAATGCCCAAGGGCTGCATATAGTTCTTTGGTATTTATCTGTGGCCTCGGGCCCCAGCAGCCTGTGGTCAGTGTTTCCCCTGCCTTCTGATCCCAACATGACCTGAAACAGTATGAGGAGAAGTGATCTTGGAATGTCACGTGACCTGTGATTTAGGGAAAGCATGGAGGACACCTCTCATGGAACTGTGCTAATGAGGAGGTAAGAGAGCTAAAAGGTGCCTCATGGTACTCCAATACCCACCATGTCAGAATGGCTGCCCATACCATGGTATCCATAACTCCATCCATAAGGCCAGTGATGTAAAAATATTTATTTTTCTGGGTTCTGCTAATCACATTGTTTGGATTATTGCTTCCATGCTGTTTTTTAAACACTACCTCTTCCCTTTGATTTTTATGCATTGTGGTCCTTGCTATGTGCAACACCAAGTATGGAGACAGTCATTTGTAGGAAGCACAAATGTGGAAGCATTCATTTTTATTGGGGGTATAATGGCAATGATCTCTAGTAGTCTCTGTATCCAGTATCTGTCTCCTGTAGCATGTACCCAACCTCCAACCACACCTATAGCATGTATTCACAGTCTCTGACCTTGTCCTGTATCCTGCCAGCAGTCTCTGGCCACCTCTGGTAGTATGTCTGTAGCCTCTGACATTCTCCTGTAGCATAAACCCAACCTCCAACCACACGTGTAGCATGTATTCACAGTCACTGAGCATGTCCGGTAGTCTGCTTGCAGCCTCTGACCACCTCTGGTAGTATGTCTGCAGCCCCTGACATCCAGTAACGTGGACCCAAACTCCATCCAAATGTGTAGCATTTATACACAGTCCCTGACCATGTCCTGAAGCCTGCTCACAGCCTCTGGCCTCTTGTAGTATGTCCGCAGCCTCTTTCAGCAGTACACATACTTAATATTATAGCCTTTTGGCTGAAGTTGAGGTGCCCTATGCCTAGTATGTTGGTCACCATTGGCTTACCACCATGTCAGCTACAACATAAAGTTGTTAGGGTCACTTTAACCAAGGGGGTCTGTGCTTATTCAAATAGGTGTGACTCTCTACCGACATCAACTCTTATTTTTCATATTACTCTTTGCCTTGTTGACTCTTGGAGCTTGGCCCTTGCGTTTCACTGTTCCTCCTAGTCCTTCTTTTTTCTGTTCTCAAAAAAAATGATGTCTCAGCTACAAATACAGCAAGTTGCTGTCTCTACAGCTGAAATAGGCAGCAGTGCAAAAATCTGACATGGACAGAAGGTGGTGCTCTTGCCTCAACGCTGTATAATGGATTCTAATAACTTGAGTTGAGACATAAGAAACAGACTATATATGGAATGTACAGTATATCTGCAATCCATAACCCGGCAGAGAATGGTGATGTAATTAAATCTTGGGGCTCCACACCTGTGTGTAGTGCTATCAGTACTTTATTTTGGGATATAGTCTAAAACATTTTGAAATGTTGTCCTCGGAAATGTTACCAACTGTATTAATTGAACAGCATCATGTTAATGCTCCTAATTTCATTATTATCCTTTCCTTTTATAATTGTATGGCTTTTGTAATTGAATTAAATAATTATGTAGGCTGCTAATTATGACGGTGGGGCTCTGCATTATGGTTATGCCACCATTAGGATTCTGTTGCTAGTGACAAAATAATCACTAAGGGGTCTATTCACTAAGCTGCCGTAGGCAGCCGAGTGAAAGACCGACCTGAAGTGAAGTGAGCCGAACGCTGTTCAGCTATTCACTTCAGGCTGGTACAGGTGATTTCAGCCGTATATCAGCTGAAATCAGCCAGACATCGGGTGGCTTCACGTGTCTTCGGGTTGGCCAAACATGCTCAGCATGTTCGGCTGACCTGAAGTGCAGGAGGAGTTCGACTCAGCCGATCCAACATCTGGATCGGCTAAGCCGAACCTCTGGCAGGCCACTCGCTGCTGTTCAGTCAATTCTTATAGGTGCTGAACGGCAGTGAGTGAATAGCGGAATGCCGCTGAGCTGCATTCGGCTCGGCTGTTCTGCTCGGTCCCTTAGAAGGACCGAGCAGAACAGAAAAATAGTTTAAAAAGTCCAAAAAAATAAATAGAAAACCATTGTGCGGAGCTAGCAATGACAGCTAGCTGCGCCCAATAGTTTTCTATTGGCCGGCGGTTCTGCTGCCGTCAAAAAAAAAGAAAAGAGAAAAAAAAACTTTCCCGGGCGCTCTGGGAGTCTCCCGCTCCCGGCCACCCAGGAGAGAAACACTGCTCTTTCTTTTTTTTTACCATTTACCATCTCCTATTGTGTTGCTCGCTTGCTTGCAGAAGCAGTGAGATGTCACTCAGTAGCCAATAAGATTCTACGTCGAGGAAGTCCATTAAGTCAATTGAAGTTGGACTTTGCTTAATTCTACCTTAAAGTGGATCTAGCACTGGATATATTTGTTCATGTTAAGTTCATACATGCTAAGAAATGTGTAGATGTAACACTTCCAGGTATTTGTTACCTCACATACTTCCCCGGACAATGTCCTCATCAGCTCTCTTCTCCAGAAGGACTGCCATCTTTATTTAGGCATCATCCATGGTCACATCTACCTTCTGGACTGAGCTGTAGGCTCAGAGATGACACAATCATCCCGGTGCAGATGTCTGACACAGATCAGCTGCTTTGTTGCAGCCCCTTGCCCTGTGACTTGCTTTAAACAATGTTGCTGTCTGATCACTGAAGGACAAGAGACTGAGTAAAATGCTTCCTCCTGCCTGCAGCAGACTGATGACATCATCTTACTCCAGTCACTGAAGGCAAGGATGGCTTTTTAATGATAAAAGGTGGGGCATTTTTGATATTTTATTCATGGTGACATATATAGCTACTAAGCCCACACAACAAAAATGTAACTTATTGTAACTTACTAGACTTAAGGTGAGGTGGCTGTATTAGTTTTCTTTATTTCAGACATTTTCTCTAATTTTTACCTGGTGATTCTGCCAATAACACACTTCCTGTCCGAGGGTGACAATGAGGGTGGTCACTGTACTGTATCTATGGAGGAGCAGCATTGACATCCCATTTCATAGGGAGGAAGAGTTGTAGAGATACCTTTTAAAAGCAGGTTAAGTTGTTTAAAATTTAGGTCAGTACACAGAACACTACAAGGATTCTGGAATTCCATCAGGATCAACAGGTCATTTGTTTGTATTTGCAGAAAATGTACTTGGACTGAAAAAAGAAAATAAATGGCAGCCAGGACTGCCTTCGCCCCAAGCACCAGACTGGCTGCAACCCTGGTCTAGTCTGACACCCTCAATGTTCTGATAGAAGGTGCACAACATATCCCAAGGTGAACCAGTCTGCGCTAAATGGCATTTCATCTTCAAAGTGTGCTGTGAGTGTACAGTGGGCCCCCTACCCCTTTGGGGTCTGTGTGCACTGCACGCATTGTACACATTAGGGACAGGCTGGGGACACAAACGCATGTGTTCAAGCTCAAACTCTAGCAGGCACGAAATTTGACCTGCTTTGCTAGCAATGCGATCTCAGTTAGACCTGCTGCATCCAAAGAAACACAAAGCAAACAGGTTAAAGGAAGCCTCAGGGCAGTCATACACAAATACATTTGCAGACTTTCAATAAAATGCAGTTTTACATTTTTAGAACATTAACACTCATTGATAAGATTATTTCTAGTAAGATATTACATGTAGGGGCAGACACAGCATTTGTGCAAGAGTCCCCTGGGATTTAGGGGCCCTATAGGGACAATGTGAAATAAGATGCATTCTTCATGATGCCCTAATTGTGCTCCTGAGACATGTAGAATGCTTCTCCCATTCCCTTTCTTTTGTATGTTCAAAAACAAGTGAGAGACCTCCCATTTACATAATAAGGAGAACTTGTAGTCTATGATGCAGATACCTAACCTATTTTAAGATATTTCAGTACATTAGGACACAAGTCAAAGACCAAGCTTCTACCCAATGTCGTGGGCTCCATATTCAGGCTGAAGTTCCTCCATGGCATCCCCATTCACAGGCTTCACATACTGGGCTTTGAACCCAGGCCTCAGTCCAAACACATGCTCACCCTCCTCAGGCAGCAGGCCTAGGAGGATGAGACAATCCACAGCATCTTTCCCCCAGCAGGAGGCCCGGGGGAAGACTGGCTTATGAAGGTCACTCCCAAATATTTATACCCTCTTCCAGCATGTATTACTGGGAAGCCAACCACTCTGATTACAGTAGCCTTACACACCATTGCCAGGGACACTTTCCAGCAGCGAGCAGAAGCAAACAATCACCAGAGTTTCGGAAAAACTTCAGAAAGCTATATTGTCAATCAGAATTATATGACTACAGCCTGACAACTTCTAAATTTAAATAGACATTCTTGCCTAGTGTAGGGTGGCCACACAAGGAAAATGCAACAATGGATCGGGAGAAACCCAAGGGTGGATGGGAGCAACCAAACCTCCATAGTGTGCCGCAATAGAGCTGATATTGATCTGATATTGTACAACTGGCATCCTTAACAGATGTAGGAAGATCACTTCAGCAAACACCACCTATAAATACAATTTTTGAGTGGATTGATATTTTAAATTTTTATTATAGCAAAAGAGTGTTCATGGTGAGTGAGCAACTTGCTTGTAATGCATCGCATATAACTCTTCTCCTTTGTCTCAGACTACAAAACTCCATATACAAAATACAATTCAAATAAATTTAGCCCTCCTCTCTAAATGTGGAGATATCTACGACAAAGGGCATCCAAAATCATAGTATATCACAAAATCCCTTTTATTTATAACCCATCACCCCTAAACACATAACCCAGACCATAAATAGTTAAAATAGGCATATAATCTTCAATTGATGTTTAAGACGCTGGTACTGCAATTCCTGTGTAAAATATTGAACCTCGTATCCTGTGTATGCTCAAGGCTAGTCCCTGATTTTATAGTACAGAATTTCTAATTCATGTATTCATGTTTTCCTTTATCCATATATTTCTTTTGACAATGTCCGGACCATTGTAATAAATATATTCTTTTGGCATTCGGCACTTCCCAGGTTAAAGCATAACTGGTTGTCAGGGTACATCAATCAGCACCCATAGTGCAGCTTCTGCCCGGATCGCTGCACGCTACGCGCATTTACGTGTTTGGCGCTATTCCACTAGTAATGTGCATGCGCAAAAACATGCACACGCATGTCCTTGGCACCAGGCGGGCTATTTAAAGATGGCCCCTGCATCTGTATTTTGCTGAGAGATCTTCAGCTATAACCTGCATCTGTGTTTCTGCTCCTGATACCTGTTTGACCCAGCTTGATTCCTGACTCTGTGTGCTTGCTGCCTGCCTTGTGACCTCGGCTCGTCCCTGACCATTCTTCTGCCTCCTGATCCAGTACCATTCTGCTCTGCTAGTGTATGACCCGGCCTGTTCCTGACTCCGCATCTGTTACTTGCTCCTTTACCACGCTGACCGCACGTTACCGATCTGGCTTGTCCTGACTACGCTTCAGCCTCTCACACAAGTGTCGTCTGATCTGCCATCATCCTCCAGCTGTCTCTGGCATCCTGTTGTCAGCATCAGCGGATCCAGTGTGTCCAGCAGTCATGCCAGCCACAGGCACTCGTGCCCCTGTCTGTCTGTACAACTACTGTTCCATCTCCAGTGGGGCTCAGACAAGAGCAGCAAGGGAAGACCTTCCTCGTCACTTCAGGCTCATACCAGGGTACGTGATACTGGTATACATACTGTATATCAAGACCATTCTGATGAGTATATTGCAGTTCTCCATATATCAGCCAAGCACTTATAAGGTACAGATAATCACCTGGAACGGAACATAGATCCCCTCCAAACAATAGATTCCCAAACCTTCTGGGGTATTCTTGCATGTTTGGTATATTTGCTCAATACCGGCGCATATAGGAATAGTCCTTACGCAGCATGCATGTGTCTATGTGTATGCAAACCGGTCTATTGAAGGAGAGTGCTTCTGATTCACATGCCCACATATCTGCAACTGTACATCCAATTGCTAAAGATTCACCTTACCAGACCATCGGCCGGTAGGTACAGCACGTTTTTGTACTCAGGGATCCAACATTGTTCCATGTGTGTCTCATTTGCACAATATCGTTCATGGACCTTAGTGTTTGTGTGCCGTACCAATAGCAGGGCTGCTAGAGATTAGTGGTACTGCATCTGAGTCAACACTATGCTGCTGACACGTTTCCTCCAGAGACTAGTCCAGTCTCCGAAGGAAAGGCGACTGAGACACAGAGGACTGAAACAATGTTGGATCCCTGAATTTAATTGAATAATGGGTTATAAATATACGTTTTTTTGTGTGTTCTAATATGGTTTTGGATGCCCTGTGTCTTAGATACCTCCACATTTGGAGGGCTACATTTATTTGAATCTTTTAAATCTTACTGGAAAATCCTTTTCAAGTCAATCAAAAACCAAAACATTTAGCCTCTGCGATACCAATAAAATGAAACAACACTAAAACGTCTGGTGTAATAGTCCTTCCAGGAATTAGTTTTGTCACCAACACTAAGAATTTCGATGCATGGTTTTTGCCTGGCAATTCTAGGCTACATGACATGACTGCCTTCATAGTTTCCTCTTCTTCCAGAAATGTCCTCCATATCATTAAAAACCACCTGCCTAAGGGCATGGAATTGGTCACATGACTGGGCACGGCAACACAGCAATATTTCAAGATAAAGGAACACTCTTTTGCTAATATGATACAGGTGAAATGTTGAAATTAGCCCTGGTTCACACCTAGGCGTATTGCATATGCGTGTCTTTTTTACCGCAATAAAAAAATCGCGCGACAAACGCGCGTTTCCGAGGTCTACTTGGCTGTATCCCAATGGAAACGCACAACAAAAACGGCCCAAAGTAGTACATGTACCTTTTCAGGCATGGGCCGTTTTGTAGCACGTTAGGGACGGGCTGAAATACGCCAAGGTGTGAACCAGACCCATTGAATACAATGGGATTTAGATGTTTGAACGTTTTGTAGAGCGTTCGTCGAGCGTAGAACGCGCTACAAAACGTTCAGGTGTGAACGAGGGCTAAGGGTTTGGTTTTTTTTACACACCAAGTCTGCTATAATTATAGCCCTGTAGTCCTGCTAGCAATGTACACTTGTAAGCCTTAGAGAATAGGATCCCGGATGCAAGAGCACAGGCAATAAATGCAATATTTATCACTCTTTTCTGTTATCACCATAAAATAAAGAGCTGGCATCATACGACGAAAGGGGAACCTTCCCTCCCCAGGTAACAGGAAGGTCAGGAGCTCCCACTGGGAGGCAAGACTTGTAATTATAGAGGAATATTTTATGCCTTAGACCTTTACTGGAATCTGAAAAGTCCTGAAGCTACACTCATCCTCTCCAGTGTTACAGGATGAGGGAAATTCCAATGGTTTTTTTCACAAAGCTGTAGAGGAAATAATTCAACTGTAGGAATCTAAAGGAAAGTCAGGAATGGTTCACTGAAGTGCACAACCACTATGAGGATGTACAGCAGCTCTGACAACACGCTGACCAATGTAAACTATAGATAAGGTTCCCACATCTGTTAGGTAAAAACATTGTGGGGTTGATGCAGGGTCACGTATATATGTTATAAAGTTTTAGTCAGCAGGAAAAAAACTCCTACGCTGTGGGACACTCAGTTCTGGCACATAAAAACCACGTAAGAGCAATAAACAGGTAGTTTGCAAATGGAGTTGGATCTACCTGTCCCTCTTTCTTCCATATACTGTAGCTGATATTCTCTGTAATAGATGTATTCATCCACTTCCTCATGGATTCTTGGACCCATTTTCTGGGGTGGCACCACCATGGAGCCTGATCTAAGTACTGTATTGAATTATGTGAGTGCCATTGACTGCAGCAGTAAGGAGCACATAGCACTGACACAAGGACTTGTGAGATCATCAGAGCAGCCATAAAACCCATACGAAAAAGGTGTGTATGTTACGTGTATATGTTTTCATCTGTGTTTCTGTTAAGGACATTTCCCATCACTTTCTGTCCTGAAAGGGATATCTCCCAAAAAGGGAGGGCTCTCAGGAAATAGGAGCCGGCTTTTTATTGGACTGAAGGAGCATCCAATAAATCCGTCTTCCAATATCACCATCTAGTGCCACACGCACACATGAAGCCATCTCAACATATACAGGGTGATTTTTGGCCCCTTTCCTTCTTCCATAGTGTGTGCCTGAGGTCCTGTTATATTACTGGTTAGCAAATGAGCTCCGTGGAGACTGCATAAAGGTAAAGATGTAATCTCTTTAAGTTGAAAAAGAAGAAGGCTACTATGTGAGTGTAAAATGGGGGAACATGGGCTTAGTCTGTGTTCCCCAGTAATTCTTTAAGTCCAGAGAGAGAGATTATCAGAGATTTTAATAAGAATTCTTCCGAAATTGAAGGATCCACACCAATTAGTGACTGGCAATGCTAGGGTCTGTGTCAACAGACTTTTGTTCATATCAGAACTGCTTATCTCTCCATTCAAGACAGTATAGGAATGCAAATGCAGCTTGAAGCAGGTAGATACAGGTTAGAAGGAGTTCAACTGCAGTTCAGATACACCTGAGGATGAACTCTTTATTATCTCAGAAGAGTATTAGGCCTCATTCACACGAGAAAAGGCCGGCACGTACAGCTACGTGCTGCGTGCGTGGCCGTATCGGGCAGCTCCCAGGAAGGTAACATGCTGCGTGTGATTAGTAGGCAGCCCCTGTCCTTCTCTATGGGAGTACGCGGCCATACGCCGCCCTAGGCTCACACCAAGTGCAGGTCCGTACGGGTGCGGGTGTCCCGGCTCCGATGCAGACAGGATCCATCCTGTCAGCGTACGAGTATAGACACCTGCACCCGCACGGACGTGCAGGGCGGGTGAGCGTAGGGTGGCGTATGGTGCCTACTAATCACACGCAGCACGTGTCCTTCCTGGGAGCTGCCCGATACGGCAGCGCACGGAGCTGTACGTGTCGGCTTTCTCTCGTGTGAATGAGGCCTTAGACTGAGCTCAAGTGCAATGCACCTGAAATAAATTTGCACTGCAAGGTGTTTTTGTCTTCACTATGAACAAAAGAGGCAATTAGGCCTGAGTGTGGTATGGCACAGCTATCCATTTGAGATTAGCACTACTGTGACTCTTCCAGAAGTCTCTCCATCTACTCCAGAGGATAAAGCCGAGGTTAGAGCTTGATGTTAGCTTATGCATTAAGGCTCCCATTCCTTTAGGTTGATAATGTACCATAACGCAAACCCCCTTTTTTTTATGCAGTACAACACATGCATGGTTCACAGAATTGTGCTGCATTGCACTGTCTAGGTGCATTGGGGGGCCATTCAGGATGAATAGCATCTCAGCACACCACACTGTGTTCCATGGGCTCACATTGCAGTAATGAGGTACAACACACAATACAGGGGCAATGGCGTGAATGAACCCTGGTGTGAAGGGCCCCTTATGAGTGGGTCATTTTTCGTAGTAGCCTAATTAAACTACACAGATGGAATACATCTGTGTAGTCCTTCTATGGTGTAATATTTAGTATTGATTAATCAAACATTTTTGTACAATTTTTTAATTCTTCGGCTTAATCCACAGGCAGCCATTTATTTCCTGTGTGTAGCAGTCAACTACTATTCTTAGCTCTTAATTGCAAGAGCGTGAGTAGCGTGATTAGACATACGCCTCTCCCATGTATGACTTAGCATTGGCCTAGTATCAAATATTTATTACCTTTCACAGAGATTACAGTAAACCTCCTGACAGTACCCTTATCTTCTTTTCGCTCCAGAAGGACAGAACCATCTCTGTTCAAGCATTCTTTAGGTCACCATCTAGTTCTTGGGCCTGGACATCATCCGAGCCTACACAAAGTTACGGCTCTGCAACTCAAAGAGGGCTGTTTAATGATAGGTCTTTTTTTTTGAGAACGTATACATCAGTAATTTATTCGTGTAGACCTGTGAAGGTCCTAAAACATCCACTTGAACATCCACTCAAAGCCAAGCCTGTCCACTATGAAGAGCATCTTCATCAACTGGTATTTGTTAATGCAAAGGGGCCACCAAGAAAGCCGCTCACATACAGGTATGGGGCAGAAATTAACATGCAAAAACTGCCAGAAATATTAACATTCATCCCTATGCACTATATGACTTATTGTTTCTATTCTTTTAATTGTCCAGAATCTTAGTGCAGGTGTTCCAAGGTTCCAAATGCCACATGAGGGAGGGGCTTCCCTTTCATCCAAAATGATTGCAGATCACTTGACTCTGACTGAACTCTGATTCATTTTATACAGAGTGGAATTTTGATTTCATCCACAGTGTTTCCGGACAACAAATAGCAGCCAATGGACTAGCTTTACATGTTGCTTGTTTTTTTCTTGCCTTTTAATATTCATGATTCATAGTTCCCGATCAGTGATGATAATGTAGCTTGTAACACATGTGCCCCCGTCTCCATCTGTTCATTATTTCCTCAAGATCAGCGCCATGCGCAGTATTGATATTGCCGTGCCGTGTATCGCCCCACGTCTTCACTGACCCACCCGTGACATCTGGTTACCCTTTTTTCTCTTTCTACGACAGGACCGGTTTAATCACTGGCGGTTCTGTGCAAAGCTGTTTTTCCTTTACCCCCCCGATGCCTCGCTATAAGTCTACAGGTTTTTATGACCCTCACAGGTTTCATTTTTATTGGCCCCTCTCTCTCTCTTTTTTTTAGGCCACTTGTAAACTCATTATAGAAGTGCCCCCTGGGCTGTTTGCAATAAAAAAAAATAACTTTTTTTTTCCCACGTTGATGTCTGGGAGCACGCAGTGTGCTAACTTTTCCTGCATGCTTTATGTGAAAACTCAGGGTGGGCTTTGTAGGTGTTTTTTTTTTCTTTCCTTATTTAATATGAACGGGTGGAAAATGTCTAGAGAAGTTCAAAGTAATGCAGAAGCACCTTCTGACCTCAAAGGTATCGTGGCGTAGAGCCCTGTTATTGACATCTGCACAAAAATAAAGTAGTTTATTTCCAACGTTGTTGGAAAAATAGTTCACATAGTTCACGTATATTAATATATTGTCAACCACTTACAATAATGTGATCACTAACATTTTGTAAGTACAACCCTAATTACGAACAATGTATTAATATACCTCTAATAAATAAATATATATATAGATATTTATATATGTATATATATATATCTATATATATATTGTGGTATTGTGTGGCAATCCCATGGTAGAACTGGATGTTGCAGTCACCCAGGCATCTCAGCCAGAGGGGCTGAGTGGTTCCAGGAGGTAAGTTCTTGTACTGGGAAAGAGCTGACTATGCGGTTCTTCCCAGGATTTCTGGATTTGGCATGGGATCCTGGAACTTGGAAATTTCTAAGGCTGGGCACACACCTTACAACCATCGCAAGACTTTTGTCTTGCGATGGTTGTAAGGTACTTAAAAAAAGTACCATCTGCCTATCTTGCATAGGCAGATCGTACTTGCGATGATCGCAAGCCACGCCCCCTGAATCGTACGATTATCGTAAGGTGTGTGGGGACCTTTAGAGAATTGGGAGGGATGAAATCTCCATTAATGGGTCCATGGCTTAGTATCATTGCACACCTGTGCACAGCCCTTATGGAAAGGGTGCTGGCTAATGCTCTGGGCTCCAGCTGGGAAGAGGAACAGAGGTATTCAGGAGGACTCCACCCAGAAGTCAGAGGGGAGCCAGGTGGCTGTGTGTGCTGGAGGCCTCTGGGAGACAGACAAGGAGACAGAGAGCCAGTGATACATGAGGGATGTGTTTAAGATTCCCACAAGAGGTGGACTGTGGCTCGGTTAAGAAAAACCCTAATGTCCAGGGACTGGGATACAAGGAGTATGTGCAACAAACTAGAGTTGGTGAGATTGTCATACATTCGGTTTTGCTGAAATACAAGCGGACTTTGTTATTGTTGAAGCTTTTATTTCTTCCGTAACAGAAAACAAAGCTTCAACAAAATCCTGGGAAGAACCGCAAAGTCAGCTCTTTTCCTGTACAATAACAGCTCTTTTCCAGTGACTGCAACCCCCAGTTCTACCATGGGATTGCCACACAATAATACAATATTTGTGTGTGTGTGTGGTGATATAAAAAATATATTTACAAATTGTTATTAATACACCCCTAATCATATCCCTAAATAATAATTATATACCCCTAATCACTAAATATTATTATTACATAGTATTTATATAGCACCAACAGTTTGCACAGCACTTTACAATATAAGGAAGACATTACAATCACAATACTATTCAAGACAAGATGGTAAGGAGGGCCCCGCCCCTGAGGGCTTACAATCTAAAAGGGAGGGGTCAGTGATACATGAGTAGGGAGCTGAATGAATTGTTTGAGAACGTGATGGTTGAGTGTAGGTTGAGGTGGGATAGGCTTCCCTGAAGAGATGAGTCTTTAGGGAATGCCTAAAGGCAGTCAAGGTGGGAGATAGACGGACATGTTGGGGTAAAGAGTTCCAGAGAATGGGAGAGACTCTAGAGAAGTCCTGGAGGTGAGTATGGGAGGAGTGGACAAGGGAGCTGGAAAGCAAGAGGCCTAGGGAAGAGCGGAGGGGACGGTTAGGGTGATATTTTGAGACAAGGCCTGAGATATATCCGGGGGCAGAGTTGTCACCCACTCTGATTGAGTGCAACCAGATCTCAATGAATAAAGAGTAGATTCTTATTCCTGAAGCTGCCTTCCACCACTCTCACTTGAGAGGCCTAGCTGAGCACATACCAGCCCTTGGCAAAAATGCTGATATCCTTCTGTTACTTGGCAGATACATCCTAAGGGTGCACAAGGTTCGCCAACAAATTAATGGACCACATGATGCATCATATGCCCAATGCCTGGATCTAGGCTGGGTCATCATAGGCAACACAACGTCTGATGGGGTAAAACCAGAAGATCCTTCACAGTTTCTTCTTTCTTTCTTTCTTTCTTTCTTTCTTTCTTTCTTTCTTTCTTTCTTTCTTTCTTTCTTTCTTTCTTTCTTTCTTTCTTTCTTTCTTTCTTTCTTTCTCCAGTTTCTTCAGTTCAGTCCAAAGCATATATTTGCCCTCCCATGGGCAGCAGGCATAGAAGGATATGACTTCCAGCACACACCCTCCCTACACAGGAGGCCTAGGAGGACAAGACTTTTAGTACACATCCTCCCCAGGCAGGAGTCCTAGAAGGATGAGACTTCCAGCACACACTCTCCACAGGCTGGAGGCCCTGGGGGAAAGAGAGCTTCCAGAAGGTTCTCCCAAATATTTATATCCTCCCCAGCCTGCTTAACTGGCAATACATCTCCTAGTTGTTGTCTAGGGAAACATAAATATTCATATTTAGCATTAATATATCTTCTTGCTCTAATTTCACAGACCCCCTCCTCCAAGAGCAGGCAGAAGGAAACAATACTACTGAGCTTAGGAAAACCTGTAGAAAGCTGAACTATCAATTCAGCTTAGGCTGATTACAGCTCAGCAAAGCTAAATTTAAAGAATGACTCCTGCTCAGGGGAGCGTGGCTACCATAGGAACAACAATCCTTGCTTCTATGTGTATTTTAGGTTAGGTAGAGACACTCCTTACTTAGACATAGACTGAGAAAGGATGATGTGAGATGAGCTTGACCCAAGTTCTCGTACAGTGTACAATGCCAACTGGTCGGAGAGCTGGTTGTAAGTCTGAGCGGTCATTAAAAAGGTAGGGTGTTAAGTGAGGAGTATCTGTTATCTCAGCTTCACCAACGGTATGTTCCCAGATAAAGAGAAGGAAGTTGTATGTCTCAGAATCACTAGACAAGAGTCTCTAGTCTGTCCAAGAACACACAGCAAAAACTTGAGTGAACTTTCTGACATGGAGAGTTGTAATGGTTCCTGGGTCCCATTTGGGCTTCGTTCATTGATTTCAGTTGTTGGCTGGAGGAGCACTCGAAAAATGTCTAGAAGGTAATGTAATGTCTATGGGTTAAGTTACTGACCCATCAAATACCACATAATCCTTAATCTGTGCAATATACTGCCATATTTAGAATAAATGGCTAGCAAGAGCACACATAAAGCAGTGTCTGCCTTTGTAGAGATTTATCACTTAATTGCTCTTCCTCCACAATCCCTCTGAAACAAAATTGTCCACAACCATTCCCACAGTCCGCAGGAGAAACAGCTAAACTTTATGTCTGATGCAATATAACCTACTGTCTAATCCTCTTTTGAAGACCCCAGAGACGGACCCTGGCTGCCTTGCGTCCGAAAACATGACTTTAAGATGGAAGATCTGCAAAATTAAGAAACGACAAAGAAAGGAATGGTTTCAGCCAAAAAACAGAAAAAAAGGCCAAAAAGAAAAGCCCTCCACAGTCAAAAAATATTATCTCTCCGATAGGGGCTTCTCAGTTTCCACTTTTACGGTAATGGCATTAGCTCAGTGCCAAACCAAAATCATCTTTGTATCCCATGAATCGCAGTTGTCACATTAATGTAGTGGGAGTCAGCTTCGAAAGGGGAGACAATCCAAGCCAATGAATATTATATTCAGACACTGAATGAGCATATTGTTATTTTTATGGCACTTATATGAATAACATAAAATAATATGGCCTCCATCTGGCTTCAGTTCACCGAAGTTATACAGCGGCGATTTACTTGGAAAGGTAGAGTGCTCTCAATGTCAGGTGTACAAATCTTTGAATAGCTTGTCTGGTTGTTAAAGTGGAACCCCAGACAACTTTTTTTGTTTGTATGGGATTGCATGGAAACATAAGATCCAAAAACTAAATTGTTATAGCTGTCACTGAAGCAGGAGGTAGGGTATTATTTCCAATGAGGACATCCGCTCTGCTGACAGTTGTGGGATTTCCTGTCACTTAAACCAGTCTTTTAGCAACTTCATATTGTGTTTCTTGGTCAGGAAGTGAAATGAAATCTCCTAAATGGGGACAGAGACAACAATAAGAACATATTTTGACTAGATGTCCATGGTGAGGCCCAACTCTGCTCCTCAAGAACCCCCCCAGTAGCATTTTTTTGTGTATACTTACCTTTTCAACATGTCTTCAGACCAGTCTTGTGAAGCACAAGGTCCTGTTTGGTCTTCTACTGGAGGTGTTCATTCCTCAATAATGCAGAGAGATGCTCCCTGCATCAATACACCAAATTTTTATGTTGCACGATATTAGCGCAACTCCTTATCAAACCCCCAAAATGTAGTGAAAAATGTACTTAAATGCCCCAAAATGCAATTAAATACCAATTTTTAAAAATAAAATATAAAATGTGAGGTTACAATGAGTAAATAGATACCCAACATGCCCAGGTTAAAATTGTGTGCGTCCGCAAAAAAATTCAGTACCCCCAAAAGTCCATAGACTCTTTAAAAGCCCCCCGAGGTCATCAGTTTAGAGATACCCAAAAATACTGGCCCTAGAATTATTGCTCTCACTCCGGCAAGCGCGGCAATACCCAACATGTGTAGCGCGTTCGTCGTTTTCATACTTAGGCACACCCGACGTGTTTACGCGAAGACTCGCGGGGGTGGGGGACTTTACATTTTTTTAATTATTTTTAGATTTATTTTATTTAATGTAAATTTTAAAAACTTATTTTTTACATTTTTTTAACTTTACTTTAATTGCTATCACATAGGGGGGCTTACAATTCCCCATGTGATAGCAGATGGTGGTAACAGGTACTCTTTAAGGTGATGCTGGGGGTCCAAAAGACTCCCAGTGTCACCTTTACAGCTAAATCGCCAGAATCGCTTCTACTGTGAAGCCGACAGTCGGCTTTACAAGTTTAAACAGAATCTGTTTAAACAGCTCCGATGCCAGCGACGTACACTGTTCGTCGTTGGTCGTGAAGGGGTTAAAGTACCATAGTGGAACTACCCTCATAGTCATAATATGCTTTCAGTATTCAGGGTTTAATGATACTGAGTGTCATTCAACTCAGAAGACTGAGGACATTGTGTGGTAAAGAGCTGCTCCTGTTAAAAAGTGAATATTGCAGCCAGAGCTGTGTTTTTATTTTTTTTTAAACCGCCAAGGGGTTAGGCTTGAGAAAAGGGGGCAGGAAGTAAACATGTGGCACCAAAATGTGTTATTTGGTTTCAGACAGATGAGTTACATTTTCTGTCAATTTTGTTGCTGTCTGTCTCCTGTTTTGGAGATTTCTCTTTACTTCCTATTTGGGAGACATAACAGGAAAAGAGGGAAAATCTCTCCAAATTTAGAGGAAATCCACATTTATACCGTTGTCACCAGAACAGATGTCCCCATTGGAAGATTCCCCCTCTATTTCTATTCTGATGATTTTCCATCACCTCATCCTCCAGTGACAATGGTTACCAGTAGGGATGCACCGATATATCGGCCGCCGAAACATATCGGCCGAAAATGGCACTTTTGGCATAATGCCGAAAGAGCCATGTCTCGGCCGATACATCGGGTCATCCCTGGTTTCTTTTCTCCCCGCTGGGCGCTGTTCCAGTGGGGAGAAAAGAAAGTGACAGCCGCCGAGCGCTGCAGGAGTCAGGACGAGAGCGCTGTGAGCTGCGGCATCTCTCCTCCCACACCGCTCAGCCGCCTATCACAGTCCGGCAGAGCGGTGTGTGGGCGGAGACAGCGCTGTACCAGGACAAATGGAGATGGACACGGCAATAAAAACCCTTTAATACTTTACCACAAAGTTTTGAACAAATCGGCAAAAATAAGTGTTTAGTGTTAGTGGGGTGACAAAGCCAGGCTGCAAATATCAATAGTATTTTCTTTCTAAATGTCAATTTTGCAGAAGGTGTGCCACTTCACACCAAGGTTTAAGATGTTCCCCAAGTATGTTATTTAAAGAAATTGTGTAGTTTTAATATTGAAAAAACCCAGTGGTAATTGTTAAAATATTTTTTTGCATTGGTCCATGTCCCTTGCGGCAGTGCCCAGCTGCCCATGCCATTTTTAACAAACAATTGCAAAATGACCTTGATAAAGCAAGAAACAATAGCAAGGTTCAGCTCCCATGGACTTCAGTGGGGTTCGGGAACTTTGTTCAGGTTTGTGGTTTTTTTTTCAAGTGTTTGGTGAATGTCCAACCAGCTGAACTTTGTTCAGTTAATGCATCACTAGTCCTAATGCAAGGTGCCTCGTGAGCTAGAAGAGATCCTCCCTAATGGCCAACATTGCCTCAATTTAAGATAGAAACACCAGTCATCTGTCCTTCTGGTGAATCTTCTGATCTTTGGACGGGAGTGCGCTCAGGTAAGTTTAAACCCCTTTCTTAACTTTTAAAAAAATGTTTTTGCATATACAGTGGGGCAAAAAAGTATTTAGTCAGCCACCAATTGTATAAGTTCTCCCACTTAAAAAGATTAGAGAGGCCTGTAATTGGCATCATAGGTAGACCTCAACTATGACAGACAAAATGAGAAAACAAATCCAGACAAATCACATTGGCTGATTTGGAACAAATTTATTTGCAAATTATGGTGGAAAATAAGTATTTGGTCAATATCAAAAGGTCATCTCAATACTTTGTTATATATCCTTTGTTGGCAATGACAGAGGTCAAACGTGTCCTGTATGTTTTCACAAGGTTGGCACACACTGTTGCTGGTATGTTGGCCCATTCCTCCATGCAGATCTCCTCTAGAGCAGTGATGTTTTGGGGCTGTCGCTGGGCAACACGGACTTTCATCTCCCTCCAAAGGTTTTCTATGGGGTTGAGATCTGGAGACTGGCTAGGCCACTCCAGGACCTTGAAATGCTTCTTACGAAGCCACTGCTTCGTTGCCCGGGCGGTATGTTTGGGATCATTGTCATGTTGAAAG
>NW_017306724.1:1043447-1051568 GCF_000935625.1 Nanorana parkeri
GGTCTTCACCATAGTGGAGTTTGGAGTGTGACTGTTTGAGGTTGTGGACAGGTGTCTTTTATACTGATAACAAGTTCAAACAGGTGCCATTGATACAGGTAATGAGTGCAGGACAGAGGAGCCTCTTAAAGAAGAAGGTACAGGTCTGTGAGAGCCAGAACTCTTGCTTGTTTGTAGGTGACCAAATACTTATTTTCCACCATAATTTGCAAATAAATTTGTTCCAAATCAGCCAATGTGATTTGTCTGGATTTGTTTTCTCATTTTGTCTCTCATAGTTGAGGTCTACCTATGATGCCAATTACAGGCCTATCATCTTTTAAGTGGGAGAACTTGCACAATTGGTGGCTGACTAAATACTTTTTTGCCCCACTGTATCTACTGCTTGCTAGCAGTAGATACAGGCAGTCCCCGTGTTACGTACAAGATAGGGACTGTAGGTTTATTCTTAAGTTGAATTTGTATGTAAGTTGGAACAGGTACATTTTGTAAGTGTAACTGCAGCCCCAAATTTTTTGGGGGGTTTTGGATAGCATAGGGAAGTGTTTACCCCCTGTAAAGTTTGTTGTGCTGTGTGTGTGCCCCTGTTCAGAAGATTTCACCTCACTTTCTGTCCCTGTGACAATTGGATTTTGAAACTTTTGGGTTGTCGTGAAAACAAGGATTGGTGATAAAGCTTCAATGCAGACACCTTTTTCCCATGGTAACTCTTACAGGAGTGAATTTCCCTTTCTAGGGGTAGACTTCCTGTAATGTACGTACACTACTACAAACCAGACCCAAAAAGGTGGGCACTCCGTGTCAGCACGAGCGCTGTAGCATTACAACTACTCCTGCTGCAGTGTTGCCACAAGGGGGGCCACCGGCAGGCGTCAATCAGATGTCCGCGCATGCGCGATGACGACACAGCGGAGTGTCACCCGGTCTAGAGACCGGGTGAAACCCAGCCTTGGGACGCCCCTGCCCTGCTTTACAGTAGTAGCCTCCGTTTGTAAGTAGGAGTCGTATGTAAGTCGGATGTATGTAACTCGGGGACTGCCTGTATATGCAAAGAAATAAAGGGGGGTGTTAATTATCCGTTAATGACATAAAATAAATGCCACTTTCAATATGAACTCATCACTGCAATCCTCCATTCAGCAAGTTTACACTGTGGAATTGGGAGCAAATTGGCTGATTGGTTTGCAGTGCTGCCCCTCCTTCCAGTCACTCCTCCCATGCAGGGGTTACGGGAAGTTAATTTGAAGACGATAACATATATTGTATGTTGCCCACAGAAATCACCCAGCTACTGAAATAGGTTTCCATAGAGCGGAGAAGTGATGTGACCCTTATTGTCTCCAGGCACAGAGAAGAAATTGTATTCAAAACATTTTCACAGCACAGTGCCTAGCGGGAGAGTCACCTCTCAAGTAATAATTGCTTTATGGTGATGGCTGGGAAATCATAAATCTCCCTGGCCATTACTCTATCTGTTCTCTGTCCAGTTATAGGCAGACCCAGACTGATAATCCAGGGTGTCTCTGCCTAAGCTTTCCGAGATTTCCATCAGCAAGTTTCTTTCACTGCACAACATGAGCAATGGCACGATTCAGACTCTGCGTATTCCAGCAGATTACAGCTGCGGGACACGTTCAAAGATCACGGCTCTTTAGTGTAATAATAGGTATATATCTGCAGATTACTGGTCAATGATGTTTTGTGATTTATCAAAGCAGATTTATTTCAGACTCTGTGCAATTATTTTTAACCTTATTATACATAGAAGTCTTAAAATCAGCATTCGTAGCTCCAAAGCAGACATTGTGTTTTGTACTACTTCAATGATACATTGAAGGATTCAGGACAATGACATGCAGCAACTCTTGGTGGAACACAGCAATGACAGTAGGACTCTTGGAATCCTAGATAAAAAGAACACACTGACACAAGGTATCTGAGAACAATGACAAACAAACTCTTGGAGAATAAGAGAGATAAGATACTGCAGCTTGTTATTGCAGAACATGTGCACAATGACACTTGCTACGACACTGATGCTTGTTTGGTGTCCTAGAACTATGGCACACCAGTGACGTGCCCTGCCTTGTGTGCTGGGTGAGGTAGTGACGTGACGTGCCTTATGTGATTGGTGAGGCATCCCCCCATCCAGTCGCAGCCCCACTCCCAGCTTTGGTAACCAAGCTGTGTGAGGAGGAGGAAGGGAAGAGAAGCCTCCCTGTCCCTCACTTGCTTGACTGCCGATGGTGGCCGGAGGACACTGGTACCCCCCCCTTTCTTCTCGCGGGACGAGCTGGCCGACGAAACTTAAGCCTGGTCGGCGATCCACGCCCCCGCTGGACTTGTTCAACTGGACTACCCGGTCGGCGATCCACGGACCCGATATGCCTGACTCCTAGCAAGCCGCCGGCCGCCCCTCCCCGCTCTCCTCCTGGCGGCACAAACTTTTTTCCCCCTCCTCGCCGTCGACGCTCGCACCCTTTCCCTATGTCCCGGGGAGACAGGAGAGGTCGGGGGGACAAGGGGACAGCCACCTGTCCACTTCCCCCCCGTGGGGAAGACAAAAGCTTGGCTCAAGGGATGACTTTCAATAGATCGCAGCGAGGTAGCTGCTCTGCTACGTACGAAACCCTGACCCTGAATCATGTCGTCTACGAATGATTTAGCACCGGGTTCCCAACGAACATGCGATGCGCTCCGGGAGAGAGGCGGCCCGCTTCCGTCCGCGCTCCGGTCCCAACGACTCCGGGGAGGCCGGGGGCCGCTCTTCATAGTCCTTTCGTCCCCACAGGCATCTAGCACCTGCTTCGCTGTCTGGCTCAAAGGGCTGGCATGCCCTGCAGCCCTTGCACTTGTCCCAGGAGTATAGTCCACAATTTCAACTTCAGACTCCAAACTTGATTCAGCCTCTATTGCTCTCCTCTCCTCGAGCTTCCTTTGTCTCCGCTCCCTAGCTGTCCCTCTCGGTGGACCAGCCGTCCTGCGGTGTGGTATAGCCTGTATCTCTGAGGCCTGACGCTCCACATGTTCCAGGTCACGCAAAATCACCAGCTCCGTCTCCTTCTTCTCTTCAATCTGCTCCCTAATCGGGCCCCTCTTCTGACTTGAGGTCCGGTTAGATACAGCCCGAAGGGTTTACAGATCATCCTGCAGACGACACAAATCAGCACTGTAACCATCATACTTCTCTTTGAAGGTCTTAAGGACCTCCAGGAGCTTCTATGTAGGCAACTCCTGGAAGGTCTGCTCTTCCACTCTTTTCCCCCTGGCCATTCCAACACAGCCATGCCTGGAGGGACCAGCACCCTCAGTCGGGGCGTCTGGGACAACCTCGGGGGGGCAACTCTCCGGTTCTCTCACGGGACAGCCACCAATGGCCCTCTCGCAAAAACTCTCTGCACTCCGCCAGAACCCCGGACAGTAGCAGGATATCTGCAGTAGGGACTGCATGGGGCCTGCCAATCTTCCTCCAGTCTCTCGGCTCCCTGACGAGTTCCTCCGCAGCAGGCCAGCTCCTCCAGACCAGGTCCACAGAGCAGCAAGGTGCAGCAGCCTCTCCAACAGCCAGACAGCAACTGAGCTGGATATAACCAGCCCTCCTGATATCATGCACCACCAGCTGACAAGAAAGGTATTTTCTCTGCAGGGAAACCTGACACTGCGCATTCCACGTGAAATACCTAACAACTGCACTAACTAGAAAAAGAGTGCTCAAATTAAATCTCCTCCCTCTCTGGAATTGGACGTCCTGTACACCCACTCTGCATAAGTCATGCGGGAGAGACAGGGGATGCCCAAGGCGGCCGAGTCCTCTTTGTAGACGTGTACATTGAAGGGCCACTGAAGGAGAAAGTAGTCCATAGACTCCTCTTTCCCGGAACATTCCACCCGAGGACAACCACGGTCCTGAACGTTCCTGTACTTCAGGTTCCCCCGAACATAGAGTCTACCGTGGAAAGAGAGAAACACCACATCTCTATATTTCTCCGGAAGCCGCCGGGAATTGATATTTTGCAATCCCGAAGCAAGAGTCTGTGGTGGACAGTCCCTCAAGGCAAGCGAAACACTATAGTGCGTAGCCAAGACTCTCACAGGAGAGTGCAGAACTGCTGGTAGAACTCGACCGTCAGTCCGTCAGGGCCAGGGGACTTGTTTTTGTTCTGCTGCATTATACTCTCCGTGTCCTCTTCAACGGTAATCTTGCTAAGCAACTCATCCGGAGATAGATTCAGATTATCAGGGGGTACGAGGTTCCCCAGAAAACCATAGGCCCGATCCTCCAGGGGTCTCATCCTTCCGAGAAGCTCAATATAATAATCGCGGACGACCCTCTAAAATATGATGGCCCCCTCTTCCACTCACGTTTAGCCAAGTGCAATGCTGCCAAGCTATCCAACCTGGTCTCCTGAAGCATTACCAGCAGCAACGTCTGCAGCACCCAAACTGAAAGTGGAACCGGAAGCCACCGTCAGGGCTCCACAAGGACCGGAAATTACCTGCAAACCGGAAGTGACCTGCAAACCGGAAGTGACGTCACCCGCGGCCCGTCCAGCTCCCAACTCCACCTCTTTCACTTTTAGTTTGGCATGAACCAGAACGGATCCATCAGATGCCATCTTGGACACATCTACCCTAGTCAGCTCAACAGGGATTCCCAGGACCTACTCCACGGGGGCAGAGCCTGGGTCTCCCTCAACAACACTGACAGCAGAAAGCGGGGCAACAGGTAAGGCAGAGGGAAGGGAAGAGGGGTGTTGGGAAAGGGGGGCGTTGGGAAGGGACACTGGAGAGGGAACCTCCAAAAGTACACAGGTGCCATCACCAAACGGGGATGCCTCTCCAGGCACATGGAGGGAAGTCTCACCCTCCTCGCCGGATCCACTCGACCCCCTTTCTTGCACAGAACCTCAGGAGCCCTCCTCGAGGAATCCTTTTTCTTCTCTTTCTTTCCTGCTTTAACACTTCCTTCGCACAGCTCTTCTCCAAACTTTCAAAGCTCTGGCATCCGAAGTTGAAGCTCCCTCTTCCACCTCCGACTCCAGGCCAGAGCCAACTCCCGCCTCTATCGCCCTCCTCTCTTCCAAAAACTTCCGTCGCCGCTCTCTGGGGCCGTCACCTTAGGCAGGCCTGCAGCTCTTCTTTGCAGACTGGACTGCACCTCTGCAATCTTTGACTTTACCTCATCAATATTGGAAAGTACATGCTGCTCTTCTTGCTTCTTCTGGATAATTTCCTCTCTGATAGGTGCTCTTTTAAAACTGGTAGTTTTGTTTGACATTGCTCTCAACTTCTTCAGCCGATTCTGAAGCTGGCACAACATTTTATCATATTTGTCATGCTGTCCCTTTAAATCCTTAAGAGCTCTAGGAGCTTCTCAGTGGGCGCCTCCTGGAAAGCCCGCAGCTCTACTCCTCTTCCTTTCACCACTCCAGTATAGGAATGGGACATCATTCCGGAACCTGCACCATCAGGTGGCGTATCGGGGATCATATCCGGCGAACCCTCTCTGGAGTCGCGCAGCAGCGGATGGGACTGTTCCAGGCAGAGGCGACCCACCTGCAGGAGATCCCTGCACTCAAGGAGCACCCCAGAGAGCAGCAGAATCTCCTCTGTAGGCACTGCATGAGGCCGCCCCACACCCTTCTTCCACTCTCTGATCTTTCCGTCCATACCTCCTTCCAATTCCTCCAACAGGATCACCTGTTCACGGATTCTCCTGGACAGGACCTGGTGCTCCGCCAAGGACAGGTCCTTCCTTAAGGGCCTGCCGTCCCCGAAATCCAGCACGGCAAAAAGGGCATCGAGCCGGGCCTTCCATCCCCAAGCCGGGGAGGGAAGCCGACCCTCCATAGTGGGCCTAAGTCAGGCCAAGGAGTGGGAAAGTCTCCCCCAGTGACTGAAGCCGCAGAGAGACCAGGAATAGCTCTTTCTCATCTGACAGCCGGACAGCAACTGAATTACCGCGGCTGCTGGCACCAGACTTGCCCTCCAATAGATCCTCGTTAAAGGATTTAAAGTGTACTCATTCCAATTACAGTGCCTCGAAAGAGTCCTGTATTGTTATTTTTCGTCACTACCTCCCCGATTCGGGAGTGGGTAATTTGACGGGGCACCGCCTTCCTTTCACGAGGGGGCCCCTCCCCGGGGATACCCGGGCCCAGCGGGGGGCCACAGGAGCTCGCGCCGGGGCCAAGGGAGGGGAAGTGCGCCGGGGACCTAGGAGAGTCTGCTCACCGCCCTGGCGACCCCTCCCCGCTGGCGCGCAGGGTGTCCCATCGGTCTGAACGGGGGGTGGCAAGGGCAAAAACGTCGGCTCCGCGTCGGCGCCTCAGGTGGAGGCAGGATCAACCAGGTAGCCCCTGAGGACGCGCCAGGCTGCGGGGAGCCTCCCCCGACGGATCGAGGGGGGACCCACAGGCCCGTCGATCTGCCTCCCCTGACCGCACGTCCCTGTGGCACACTGATGCTTGCTTCGTGTCCTAGAACTATGGCACACTGATACTTGCTTGGTGTCCTAGAACTATGGCACACTGATGCTTGCTTCGTGTCCTAGAACTATGGCACACTGATACTTGCTTGGTGTCCTAAAACTATGACACAATAACACTTGTTTGGTTTCAAGAACTATGGCACAGTGGCACTTGTTTAGTGTCCTAGAACTATGGCACAGTGACCCTTGTTTAGTGTCCTAGAACTATGGCACAGTGACCCTTGTTTGGTGTCCTAGAACTATGGCCCAGTAACACTTATTTAGTGTCTTGGACCTATGGTACAATGACACCAGTTTGGTGCCCTGGAATTATGGCACAATGATTCTTGTTTGGTGTCCTAGAACTATGATACAATGACACCTGTTTGGTATCCTAGAACGATGGCACTTGTATGGTGTCCTATAACTATTATCACACTGATGCTTGCTTGGTATCCTAGAACTATGGCCCAGTAACACTTATTTAGTGTCCTATAACTATGGTACAATGACACCTGTTTGGTGCCATGGAACTATTGTACAGTGATTTTTGATTGGTATCCTGCAACCATGGTACAATTACATCTGTTTGCTGCCATGGAACTATGGCACAGTGACACTTGTTTTGTATCCTAGAACTGTGGCACAATGGCACTCGTATGGTGTCCTAGAACTGCGACACACTGATGCTTGCTTGGTGTCCTAGAACTATGGCCCAGTAACACTTGTTTAGTGTCCTAGAACTATGGCACTGACCCTTGTTTGGTGTCCTAGAGCTATGGCACGGTGACCCTTGTTTGGTGTCCTAGAACTAGGGCACAGTAATACTTGTTTGGTGTACCATAACTATGAACAATGGCACTTGTATGGTGTCCTAGAACTATGACACAATGGCACTTGTATGGTGTCCTAGAACTATGACACACTGATGCTTGTTTAGTGTCCGAGAACTATGGTACAACGACACCTGTTTGGTGCCCTAGAACTATGTCACAGTGACCCTTGTTTGGTGTCCCAGAATTATGGTACAATGACACTTGCTTGGTATTCTACAACTAAGGCACACTGATGCTTGGTACTAGAACTCTTGCAGTAGCTTCTGCTTGGTGTAATAGACCTATGGCACATTGGTCCTTACTTGGTTCTAGTACTATAAATTGGTAACACTTGCTGGTGTCCAAAAACTATGGTACGTTGACAATTGTTTGGTGTTTTAGAACAATGGCACAGTGATATTTGTTTGGCATAAAGGCTATGAAGAGTGGCAAATTATAGTAAGCCACTTCGGAAAATGACAGTGTCACCTGGAGGTCCCAGAACGATTGCACAAAAAAAATGTTGGGGTCCCAATAATGGGATGTTCTCTAGCAGACCAACAGCATGAAAGCCACAGGACAGTTACATGGCTCTCTTTATAGTATAACTAAACCCCAGAACAAAAATGTAATATATTGCAGTTTAACAGTTCTTAGATGTGGTGGCGGCAGTTTTCATTTTTTAATTCCTCAAGTACTGCACATACAGAATATCTCTTGATCTTAGCAGTGTAATTTTAAGAAAATGTTCAAAAATTACAGAAAATATATGCTGATCTTGCCAGAAGCTTCTCACTCCACCCCCCCCCCCCCCCAGTTAATGGGGGAAAAAGAGGA
>NW_017306724.1:1051669-1055116 GCF_000935625.1 Nanorana parkeri
CTCCAGCCCCCCCCCCCCCCCCCATGTAATGGAGATAAAGAGAGGAAGACATGTTTGAAATTTAGTCTGGTTGGCAACCTTGGCTCCCCCATTTATACAACAGAGAAGTGAACGTAGCCACCCAAAGATGCATGTAATTTGCATGATTACTGTGTGACAATAAAAATGTAAAAAGCCTGAAAAAAGAAATGCCATGCAGGCAATTCAACTAGCGAATGGAAAGTTGCAATATGTTACATTTTTATTTGGGGTTTAGATATTCTTTAAGGGCTATGTTTATAACAGTGAATGTGAATCAATCACTGTCATTCACTGCTTTATAAATATTTAAGTGTCTTCACTCATGGAAACATAAAAGAGTGACAGAACAAGACCAAGTTGTCAATCAGGTCTGCCTTTTAAAATGTTTGTGTTTGTTTTTGAGGATTTGTTTAACCTTTTTGTCTGAGTATGATCTGTGATAGTATGATCTATGTTTTCCTAAACATGGTAAAATTCACTTACTGTTGATTAGCTCTCTCCCTCTGCTGGAAGGCTGTTCAACTACTTTTTCAGTAAAAAAAATGCGTTCCAAGGTTGGTTGAGAAGGTTCTTGCTAGTTTGAGGTTATGTCCAGTGTTCTAGTTCTTAGCTTCATGTTAAAAAAAAAAAATCCTGCCCTCCTGAACCCTATTCACACCCTTAATGTATTTGAAGGTTATAAGCATGACTCTGATTTCCTTCTGAAGACTCAAGATATTAAGTTCCTGCTGTCTTTCCTGGTGTGTTTTTTCACTCCATTTTCACCATGTATATTGCACGTCTCTGGACTTGTTCTATGCTATTAATATTTATTTGTAAGTGAGGTCTCCAAAGAGAGATCTGTATAATGAAATCAGGACCTCCTTACTTCTGCTGATGATCCCTCTAGTGATAACTAAAGATCTATATAGAGCAATCAGGACCTCATTGCTCCTGCTGGAGATCCCTCTAGTGCTAACTAAAGATCTATATAGAGGAATCAGGACCTCCTTCCTCCTCCTGGTGATCCCTCTAGTGATAACTAAAGATCTATATAGAGCAATCAGGACCTCATTGCTCCTGCTGGAGATCCCTCTAGTGCTAACTAAAGATCTATATAGAGGAATCAGGACCTCCTTCCTCCTGCTGGTGATCCCTCCAGTGATCACTAAAGATCTACATAGTGGAATCAAGACCTCTGTCCTCCTGCTGAAAACACCCCAGTTGTTAACTAAAGATCTATATAGAGGAATCAGGACTTCCTTCCTCCTGCTGGGGATCCCTCTTGTGATAACTAAAGATCTATATAGAGGAATCAGGACTTCCTTCCTACTGCTGGGGATCCCTCTAGCCATAACTAAAGATCTATATTGTGGGATCAGGACCTCTTTCCTCCTGCCGGTGATGCCTGTAGTGATAACTAAATATCTATATAGTGGGATCAGGACCTCCTTCCTCCTGCTGGAGATCCCTCTAGCGATAACTAAAGATTTATATTGTGGGATCAGGACCTCTTTTCTCTTGCCGGTGATGCCTGTAGTGATAACTAAATATCTATATAGTGGGATCAGGACCTCCTTCCTCCTGCTGGTGATCCCTCTAGTGATAACTAAATATCTACATAGGTGGACCAGGACCTCCTTCCTCCTGCTGGTGACTCCCCCAGTGATGTACCCCATCACATTTTTTGCTTTCCCCACTGCCTGGCCACACTGTTTGCATATTTTTCAATCATCTGAAATATAAATGAACGAATCTTTGTAGTTCTGGCCAACATTTTACCCCAATATTGTACTTTATCAGATTATTATTTTCCCCTAAGTGCATTATCTTGCATTGGACTTGGTAACTTTGAACTGCAGTTTCCACTGCTTTGATCAATTCCCAGCAATGCAAAATCATGTTACACATTACAAACATTTTCAGGAATACAACACAGATGAGCTGGATAACAATAATCTTTTTTTATTTAACTTATATATGTATTTCTGCCTACTTTTACAGTTGTGTGAATGTTGCCCATTAAAGTCTTTCATAACAATATAACCCTACAGAATTCTATTGATCAACAGCCATTTACGTTAGCAAACTTCATTCCTTTGGGATGTCTGCTTTGTCTCCTATGGCTAGGCTGTCTTACTGGTTGATCATCAGACAGTAGGGTACTTGATGACCGGCTTGACGTATGAAAGCACAGCTGTGATCTATATACAGTATTTCTCCCTTTCCATGTCTAAGCTATGGGCGGCCTTACCCAGAGGCCACAGTCTAGTATTATGTCTCACTTATATTATTTTACATGTTCCTCTTTCAATGCCTTATTCAACAAGGAAATACCAGACCGACTACTGCAGCAGTAACAATCATTACTGAAGAAGGATGAAGCTGATGAACCCGCCGGTGTGAACCGGCCACTTTAGAAAGAGGGGCCCAGAGCTCCTGCTCAGCACAGAAGGACGCTACAAGATGTTGATATAATGTCTGTGGAGTTACTTTATCCCCCCCCCACCCAGGGAAGGACATTTTATAGAAATGAGAAAATCTTTAAGGTGTTGCTAAGTTTGTGGTATCCACAAATATATTTAATATTCAGGAAAATCAGCCACGCTTCAGAGAAATGTCTGGGAATTAGCAGAGGAAGAACTGTCTCAAATTTCTTACAACTTATGGACTTTCTATGGCTTGGATGGGACAAGCATCAGAATCCCCTTGCTCTGGAACCCTAAGTAATATTGAGCTATTTTATTGTGATCCGTGTATGTCAGTAGAACAGTCTCTAAATAAAATGTTTACACTATCCTTTACATATCGTATTGCGACTTTTATGTTGTCTAGTGGCCATCTGAATATCTGGGGTTATGTTTTATATGTTTGCTGGAGGACTACAGAGTTAAGATCAATTTGCTGCATACAGAGTTTGTTAATAAAGTCACTCTGACCATACAACAGTAGATCAGTAGAGAGTGATAACTCTGCAGCACTACTAAACAGGAAACATCGCCTGCATATGTAAATATGGTTACCCCAATGTACAAGATATATACACATATATTAACTAGGCATATTTTTTAAATCAAAACACCCATACTGATTATATTAACACACTTAATTTACTTAATTGAGAAACTTTAATTGGCTCTTTTACACCAGTCCTGTAAAAGAAGAGGCACTATATTTATTAATCCACCTGCCCATGTGTTGAAACGCCATCTCTTGAAACATCCACCTCCGCTGTACATATTTGACCAGCTTAATGAGTCTAATGCATTCTCTGTGGCAAGGAAATTATTGTGATCCGTGGAGACATAGGAGAACCCGTGCAACAGGAGGAGCAGTTATTTACTCACCGGGAAGTAGTGGGGAGCAAAGAAAGTGTATAGCCTGTTCATTTACTGGCCTGGTGATTTTTGTAATGGTACTGTGGAAATGCCTTAAGATTCACCTTAA